>NC_073304.1:8203421-8280921 GCF_027595985.1 Sorex araneus | reverse complement strand
CCTTTCCTAAATTGATTTTCACAAAAATGGATTTGTATTGAGTGCTAGCATCACACACACACACACACACACACACACACACACACACACACACTCATGCTTATAGGAAGACTCCTTCCCTTGGGAGGAGGTTGAGGGTCCTGCTAGCTCATGCAGCAAAACTCGACTCTCTCCGACTACATCCTCCCCCCCCCCCCCCCCCCCGCTAACCCAAAGTTGAGCACACACTGGAGGAGAGAGAATGGGAGAAAGGAACGGAGGAAGGACATGAACGGAGCATCTGAGCTCTGCTCCGAGTTCGACCTGGGAAGCTGCTCCCGGCCATCCGACTGTTCGAAAGCCACAACAGCCCGATTCTGAGAAGGCACAGCTGACTTTAACACCTGCTGCGTCACACATTAAACAAAGCTGTCAACTTTGAAAGGAAAATAATGGTGCGGGAGAGGGAGGGAAGCCAGCCAGAGAAGCAGGAGCTGGGGAGGGGTTGGGCTCTGGGTGTCCCCAGTGATCCACCCAGCCCGACTGTCATTATAACCATCAAATGGGTCCAAGAGACTCACGGTGAGCCCCTGCGGACCCGGCCACGCATATGCGCTGTCCTGTAACTTGACCAACACGGTCACCACTTCCTGCTCCTTAGGGGGTAGGCAGGGGGCTGAGCCATCCTGACTTGCTATATTTTAGCCAATACTTGAACTAGCAGTGAGGGGAAGATGAGGAAGAAGAACTAGAGGCCAGGGGGGGGCCAATAGGGCACTGATCACGTTTCTGCTGCTTCTGCTGCTGCTGATGGGCAGAGCTGGGGCTCAGAATTGGAAGCCGGCACCAAAGTCCACCTCTTGGGCACCCCCAAGGCCATTCTTCACACCATCCCCCAGGACCTTGTCTCTGGCCTGGCAGAAGGAACTCCATTGGTGCCTTCAGGCACCTGGAGTCTAGGGGACCCCAGGGGACGCTTTTATCCACAGGTAGTCTTCAAGGATGGGCAGTACCTTCTTTCTTTGGGTGCGGGGGTGGTGACCCCCAGTGTTACTCAGAACTTAACTCCCGTTTCTCTGCTCAGGGATGACTCCTGGCGGTGTTCGGGGGAACCCGATGTGGTGAGGGCCCGGAACCGCAGGCAGCAGCGGCATGCAGAGCCTGTCCTAGCGCCTGTCCTATCTCTCAGGGCCCTGGCAATGACTTAAGCCCTCCACCAATGCCAGCCTCTCATAGGGCTGGGCCACCGGCCCTCCTGCGGTGCTGTTCCATTCATTTCTGCAGTTAAGTTCAAGTTCACTAGTGATTCCCGCGGGGGAATAAGTCGGTATAGTCTCAGGATCAATTTTCTTTTCAAGTTTCTTTCCCTGAGTCTCTTTGCAAGAGCCTGATGCTCTCCCAGGAGCCGCTCTCTCCTCCACACCACTTCCTGCGGGCCTTAGAAGGCCACGGCCAAGGCAGGCGTCTGGGGACTTTGGCTTTCCAGAGTAGGGGTAGGGATGGAGGGGCCGGAGAGGGAGGGGAGGGGGGGTGCAGTCCGCCTGGGATCTCTTCTTCCTCAGCTCTCGCCGGGCTCTGAGAAAGCTCGGGAATGATGCCTTCCCCGCACAGCCTCACCCCCAGGGCCCCCCCCGTCCCCCCCCAGCCCCCACCGCCCCCGGCCGCGCCCGCGCCCCGCTCACCTGCACGAGGCCCCAGAGCGGGTGCAGCGCGCAGTGCAGCAGCAGCGACGGCCAGCAGCAGCCGCGGCCCAGCACCAGGTCCCGCAGGAGCATCTCGGCCCTCGGCGCCCGCTCTCCGGGCCCACTGTCAGGGGAGCAAAGCTCGGGTCAGGAGGGCGCCGCGCGGCCCCGTCGGGGTCCAAGGGGCGGGGGGGGGGGGGGAGGACGCCCCGCACCCCGGAGCACCCTCCTAACCCAAGCCAGTCTTTTGCCTCCAGCTTGCACATAGACTGACCTTTCGTGCAGCAAACAACAGGGGAAAGAAAAAAAAAGAAAAAAGAAAAAGAAAAGCAACTCACGGAAGCCCGCAGCCCAGAACTCACACCTCCCCGGGGCGTGCACGCCGTACCCGCGCGCACCGCACACCGACACCCCCATCCTGCGTGCACCCCTCGGCCGCGGGCACACACCCCCCTCCAAAAACACAGCCGGGGAACAGCCGGGCGCACTTACATCTCCCCCAGAAACAGCCACGCACAACTCACTCCCGCTGCCCGCGGACTTCAGACCCCGCGAAGGCCGCGGTCCCTGCGTGCGTCCCCACCGCGCGCATCCCGCCCGCGCCGCCCCGGGGACACGGCGGGCTGCGTGCCCGGTCCCTGCCCGGTCGGCCCTCACTGCGCACGCTGCAGCCGCCGCGCCTGGGTGCGCACCCCGTGTGCCCTGGCGCGCCTCCAGCCTCGGGGGGCGACCTCCCCGCCGCCAGCCCGCCTCCCCCCGGCCCCTCCCCGGCCGCCTCCCCCGCTCCCTCGCCCCCCCGCCGCACCCTTGCCTGGAGGCGGCCCGGGTGGACGCTCGCCGCGGGGGAGGGAGGTCAGCGCTCCCCCCTACCCTGCTGCAGAAACGGCTCCGGAGGCGCCGACGGGCCCCCCATTTAAAGCCCGCCGCCTCCCCCGTCCCCCGCCCTCTAGGCGGGGCCTCGGGGCTCACCCTGGCAGCGGCGCTGGCGCCCGGGGGGCTTCACATGCCCGGGAGCGGCGCCGGGCACCGGAGCAAAAGTTTGCGCGCCGCCGCCGGGGCCTCCGGGCTGAGCGCGGCTCCGGGCGCGGCGGTTCCCGGCTGCGCCTGGCCGCGCGCGGGGCGGCACCCCGGGCCGGGCCGGGCCGGGCGGAGGGCGGGGAAAGTGGCCTCCGAGAGCCGCCCCGAGCCGGCCGCGCCGGCCCTGCCCGCTCCCCGCCCTCCCCGGCGGCGGCAGGCAGCGGCCCCGGGCGCGGGCAGCAGGGCCGCGGGCGGAGGCGAAATCAATAATGCACGAAAAAGGAAAACAGACGTGAGCCTCGCCAGCGCCTGCCCGCGCCGCTGCAGTGAGTGCGCGTCTCCAGCTCGCGAGGCTATTGTGTCGCGGGCGCGTCGCGGGCGCTGATCCCCACCCGTGGGGAAGAGGACTCCGGGGGCCCGGGGCGGGGGCCTGGCGCCCCCCTGGCCCGGCCCCTCGAGTTTCTCCCCGGCGGGGAGGAGTGGGGAGGGAGTGGAGACCCTCACCCGCCGCTCCCTTTCCGGGCCGCTCTCCCGGGGTGGGGGGCCTGGCCCGGGCTCCAAGGTGCAGGACGTGCCCTCTCTGGGCCCCAGGCGGTGTTGTCCCCCTCGCTTGGTGCCGGTTTTCCCGGAGCCCTGCAGCCACACGGTGGCATCTGGGCAAGAGCTGCTGCCACCGGTTCCCTTTGCACCCTCAGCTCCCTGTCGGAAGCCGGCGTATCTGCAAGGCAACAGTTACCCCATCCGGGCCTTCCCAGGCCGGCGCCCCGGCCTCAACTGCTGACACGCACGCACAACTCAGCTGCTCCGCTGGGCACAGGGCAGATTTTTGTGCCATGGATGGGCCTTCCGTAAAATGGGGGACCGACCGACCGTTCCAGGCAGAATGCAGAGTTAGACACCCCCCACCTCCCATCTCCTAGGTTCTGTCCCCCAGTCACTGGAGAAATCACCTCCCCTCCTCCCTCAAGAAGAACGCCCGCTCGGTGCTCGGGCTCTGCAAACCAACTTTAAACCAGTTTCCCTAGCCGCCTCCTTCCCGTCCTGCTCCGACTCACAGAGGCTGTTCTATCCCCCTCGGCCCTGCGGACCCCGCAGCTAGGGACACAAGTGGACTTGGCATCTGCTCAGGGAGACACAGTCAGGAAGTCGGCCAGGTCACTGTCCACTGGCTCTCGGGGTCTGGAGCCCGAGTGGGAATGGGGGAGCAATGCAATCATGATGGGAACGCTCGCTCATTCATTCATCTCTCTCTCCATTCATTTGTTCGTTCATTCATTTGTTCATTCATCTACTCATGTCTCCTTTGCTTCACTCATTCATTCACTCCTCCCCTGCTCAGTGTTGGTGCACCAGTGGAGAGCCTGCTGGGCCCTGAGAATGGGCCGCTCAGATATTGCTGCCGGCCTCGGGGCGAAGGGTGGGGCTGGGGGTGGCCATCATGAGGCACAGGGAAGGGAAGAAATATCAAGGAAGGCAATTCTGCCTCACTTCCTCTCACCCCAGTTGCTGTAGGAGAAGCACCCCAAGGACATGTCTCTGGGCCAGTGAGACGCTCACACACTGAGGCGTGATGCATGGTGCGTGATGGGTTCTCCCAGTGGAACCCATCCGGGGGCCCTTCAGCCTGAGACTTCCTTCTCTAACTGTGACAGCAGCCAGTGACATTGAGCTGTGGAACTCTGCAAAGCATTCTTTTTTGGGTCACACCCGGCAATGCACAGGAGTTACTCCTGTCTCTGCACTCAAGAATCACTCCTGGGGGTGCTCAGGGGACCATACGGGATGCTGGGAATCGAACCCGGGTCGGCCACGTGCAAGGCAAACGCCCTACCCGCTGTGCTATCGCTCCAGTCCCTCTGCAAAGCATTCTTGATAGCCACTGCCACTGTAAAGAAAGCTTCTTGGGGGGCTGGGGCGATAGCACAGCGGGTAGGGCGTTTGCCTTGCACGCGGCCAACCCAGGTTCGAATCCCAGCATCCCATATGGTCCCCTGAGCACCACCAGGAGTGATTCCTGAATGCATGAGCCAGGAGTAACCCCTGTGCATTGCTGGGTGTGACCCAAAAAGCAAAAAAAAAAAAAAGCTTCTTGGGTGGGCGCTGAGAGATACTGCAGCAGGTAAGACGCTTGCCTGGAGTGTGGTCAACCCGGTTCCCCATATGGGCCCTGGAGCGCCCCCTGGCGGTGGATACTGAGTGCAAAGCCAGGAGTAAGCCTGGAGGTCCTCTGGGTGCCCCCACCGCAAAAAAATTAAGTTCTTTGATGGGCTGGAGAGACAGTACAGGAGTTAAGGCACTTGCCTTGCATGCGGCTGACTCTGGGTTAATCCTCAGGTCTGCCAGGGATGACCCCTGAGCACAGAGTGGGGAGTAACTTGAGCAAAGAGTAAAAAGGGTCTTTGGGCCTATACCCAGCACTACTCAGGCCGCTCCCTGGGGATTATTCCTCCCGAGAATGGGGTCGACTCGCTAACTCGCCACTGGGCTGGTGTCTCTCTTGGTGTGTTTTTTTTTGGTTTTGGTTTTTTTTTTTTTTTTTTTTTTTTGCTTTTTGGGTCACACCCGGTGATGCACAGGGGTTACTCCTGGCTCTGCACTCAGGAATTACCCCTGGCGGTGCTCAGGGGACCATGTGGGATGCTGGGAATCGAACCCAGGTCGGCTGCATGCAAGGCGAACACCCTACCCGCTGTGCTATCGCTCCAGCCCCTGCCTTTTTATTTTGATGCTTTGTTTCTCTGGCTAGTCCCAGCGGGGCCTCTTACTCCCGGTCCTGTGCTTGCTCTGGGATCACTCCTGACGGTGCTCTGGGGATCACTCGTGGCGGGAGGGGGCAGCAAACCCCGGGCGAGCTGTGTGCAGGGCAAACAGCAGCCGTCTCGAGTGATCTCTGGTCCCCTGAATGACGTCCTTTTGTAGTAAACTGGAGACCTGGTCAGTAGAATGTTCCTCTGAGTCCTGGGGGTCACTCGAGTCAGTTAACCAAACCCAGGCCGGGCTGTGGGGCTGTGACCTAGAGCCGTTGGGCCACGCCACCTGCTGTCACAGCAAAAGGGATGTCCGGAGGATAGAGTCGGGCCCCCGTGGACGGGGACTGCTTCTGGACAGGTAGGGTGAGAACTGAGGGACGGACACTGGGCAGGTCTTGGGGCACTGCCGTGGGTGTGGGGCATCCCTGCAGCCCTCGCACTGGTCTCGGCACCCCCTTTTCTTCAGCTCACTGCCCGCAGGACTTGGCACGCTGGATGCCCCGTCTCTCATCATCATCCAGAGACGACCCGGCAAGGCTGTGACGGGGGCGACTAGACAGGCCAGCAAGGAGCACAGACAGACACGCCTTTGCCCAGGGCAGGCCAAGACGGTTTGGAACAGACATCACGACCCCCCACACACTCATCTCCCCAACTCCTCCAGCTGGTAGACGCACCTCGCCCTGCTTTGTCAGAGCAAAATAGCCCCCTCTTTCAATTTTCTTTAATTTTGCTTTTTAATTTTTTTATTAAATGTCTCTGAGACTGACTATTACAAAGATGTTCGTGATTGGGTCTTAGTCATACAATGATCCAACACCCACATTTCCCACCACCAGTGTCCCCCATGTCCCTCCCACCACCCCCAGCACTCCCACCCCCACCCCAGCCTGCCTCTATGGCAGGCACTCTTCTTCTTTCTCTGTCCTTTTGTGCATTATGGTTCGCAATAATACTAAGACTTCCTTCGTCAAAACCCTGAATGAATGGTTTGAGGTTCTTCCTGTTCCTGGAGCGAGCAGATACCATTGGGCTGCACTAGCACGCGACAGGGATGAATGGAGATGTTACTGGTTCCCGCTTGAGCCACTCAAAGATCAATGGGATGACAAGTGATACAGGGGAATAATACTAAGGTAACAACAAATATCACAATGGAGACGTTACTGGTGCCTGCTCAAGCAAATCGATGAACAACGGGATGACAGTGCGACAGTGCTACTAAGAGGCCATCCATCATGTTTGCTCAGGGTCTTCAATACTTTTTACCAGGAAGGTAAGGTTGGAGTAGGTTTTTTAACTGGGCGGCAGCTTTTGTTTGTGGACGTGACTGCCAAGGCATCCTGGAGGTAGCCCATCTTGACCCTGAGAAAGTCTGGGGATTTCAGCACCCAGATTTTCAGATTAAATCTCGGTGAGCTCTGTCCTGAGATGGTGGAGTCCGGCCTGGTGAAATGGCGATTATTTTGGGTTGTGGGAGCAAGCAGCCACCGGGGGCTCTGCTTGGGTGATTGATCCTGATCTGTTCAGCCTCGTGTAGAAAACTGGCCCCATAATAGCCCCATCTTGACTGGACATCAAACTCTCCCGTGCTCAGCACGTGCCTTATAGGCGAGCTGGTACTTCTGCCCAGAGCCTTCGGTCCCGGGGTGAGCTGCCCCAGCCCTGGGTGTCACGCCAGGAAAGGAAAAGACTCCGAGGGCATGAGGATCCAGTCAAAAGGCTGTGCCTAACCGTGCCAAGAGGGTCCAGAGACCCCTCCCTCCCCTGAGCCAGAAAGGTCAGCCTTGGCCAGTCTGGGACTGCGCACATCTCTGCCAAGTTCAGTGCTAGTGAAGACTGGCCTCAGTGATGGAGAAGCTGACCCCAGAGCAGCCCGGGAGACTGCAGGGGAGAGTCAAGGTCCGAGGACGCTGCAGCACCAGGGGACAAGGCTAGAGTGGCCACAGGTTTTCCCTGTGACCATGGTGACAGATGGTGCTGCCGTGGTGATACTGCCCGTGCAGAGGGGGTCATGGCTCCATCCGTATCTCTTGGTTTTTAAAAACCATCAGGGCAGGAGCCCAAAGACAACATCAGCAAAGGGGAGGGAACTGTGTTTGTGAGAACGCGTGGACTCCTTTGAAGGAACTGGCGATGCCCCTGAATTATTCCACTGGCCGTGAGCAGCAGAAACCCACCCTGTGTGGGCGCAGGGGTGTGTTGGCAGCAGGCTCAAGAAGATCTAGAAAGAACAGGGAAAGGACCCCAACGAGGGGACAGACTCACGTCCCACTCACCCGGCGGGCGGGGGGAGGCCCTTCCTCAGTTTCTACCTGGACCCTCAAAGAGCATCAGTTTGGGACTTTTCCGGAAGTTACCACGGCCAGCTTCCGGGACTGGGACTTTCACTCTCAGACCTTCCTTCATTCTTGGGCAAACTCCATCAAATGTCAACACCACGGGAGGCACATCTCTGAAGAAAGCCGGGGTGGTGTGTCTCGGCCCTTTCCCGAAACCCCCTGCGTGCGTGCGTGCGTGCGTGCGTGTGTGCGTGTGTGTGTGCGTGTGTGTGTTGTATGTGTGTATGTGCGCGCACGCTCAGCCTGTCAGAGCAGTGGTTGTGATGATCATTCTCATCCCTCCCCCGCCCCTTCTCTGGGCTCTCAGGCCCCCCAGGAGGGCAGTGCTGGACAGTGGGGGGTGGGTCATGCCCCATCTGGCAAGCCTGTGGAGGCTGGACCCTACCCACCACAGCCCTACTCAGAGGAATGAGAAGTGCCGCCCCAGCCATCAGCAGGGGTGCAAAGAGGGGGGGTGATTGCCTTCCTGCCTCTGGTATGTTCTAAGTGGTCAGGATCTGGGTGGGTGCTCATTTTTTTCCTCCCCAACCCCACGCCCTCCCTTCCCCTTCCTTTCCTCCCCCTCTCTTCTTCCCTCCCCCCTCTTATCTTTTTCTCCCTCTCCCTTTTCCCCCTCCCTCTTCCCCTCTCTCCTCCTCTCTCTCCTCTCCTGCTCCTGCTCCTCCACTCTCCCTCCTCCCTCTCCCTCCTCCCTCTCCATCTCCCTCCAGCTCCTCTCTCCTCGCCCCCCCTCTCTCTCCTTCCCCTCTCCTCTCTCCCCCACACCACGTGGCTCCATATGGCCTATTTGAATTTGTTTTGAGCCACTGAGCACTTGGCTGTGTTCCTGGCCCAGCCCCAAACATGACAAACCAAGGAACGTGCCCCTCTCTGCTTTCTTCCCTCCCTCCTCCTGCTCCTTCCTCTCCCCCCTCCCACACCCTTTCTCCCCTGGACTCCCAAATGTTGCTCGCAATCTCTTTGGTAGTGAGTTTGGCCTACGTCCATTTCTAGAGACTTCCTGGGCTCGGAAGGATTTGCGGGACACGGGGCAGGAGACCCCAGCAACAGGGACCGTTTATACCCGACACCCCTGTGGGCCAGTGGAGAATGAAAGGGAAGTTTCCTCTACACCAGCTGAGTTTCCGAAGGCCTCCCCTCAGGGGAGGTCTCGCTGGAAGGACCCCGGGCTGGCGGGGGGACCAGCCTTGAAGGGCAGCTGCCGGGTTCCCACTGGCTGGCATCATCTTTGAGAAGGGCCTCACCTTGACAGCTCTACCCCCTCCCTTGTCAATCAGGAGAATATCAGTTAGAATTAAACTATAACTTAGTTCAATTACAACTACATATTAACAGTGCTTAGTTATAATTAGATCCCAGAGTTCTTGGAAGGATTGATATCATTCACCTAAGCTTAGGCCTGGAACCTAATAACCACTCGAAATAATCATAATAATCTAAGGATTTTGAACACTTGAAGGGCTAAAAGCCTGCCCTTTTGCAAGAATACCAATTGGCATCAGGGGTCTTTTCTGAGTAAAAATGCACTTGCATGCACACACACACACACACACACACGCACTTTGTGTAAAGGGACCTCATTATTGAACCATAAAATTATGCGGACTAATTAGACTTTGAAATGCTGCAAATAAACGTACTGTTATTGAAAAAGGCATCCACCGTTTCCAAACTGTTCATGACCTCAGCTGGTGTGAAATGTGACAGTTACACATGGCCAGAGTCAGGCCGTGCTGGCCGGGGGACCCCCAGGGCGGACTGACCCAGTGTGGGGGACCCAAGCAAAACCCTGTGCATCTTGTCGAAGCCCTCCCTGGCCCTCCTGAAGCCCGCACGGCTGGGGCCACGGAAAGGCAGAGCGGAGCCAAGCTGACGCATCCCGAGGGTCCGACTGGTCACACTGGCCTGCCCCGCCAGGGTCCTTGAAACTGGATATTTTTTTCATGGAAAAAATCCTGGGAGAAGCTCAGACTAGAGACTTGGAAGTGTCTCCACCTCCTGTCCCCTCCCGACATATTGCAACAGGGTTTTCAATGCTTGAAAGTCCTCCCCTCCCCTCCCCTTCCCTTCCCCTCCCCTCCCCTCCTCTCCCCTTCCCTCCCCTTCCTTCCCCTTCGCTCCCCTTCCCTTCCCTACCCTACCCTCCCCTCCCCCCTCCTCTTCCCCCCTTCCCTCCCCTTCCCTCCCCTCCCTTCCCTTCCCTCCCCTCCCCTCCCCTCCCCTCCCCTCCCCTCCCCTTCTTTTCCCTTCCATTCCCTTCCTTCCCTTCCCTTCCCTTCCCTTCCCTTCCCTTCCATTCCCTTCCCTTCCATTCCCTTCTTTCCCTTCCCTTCCCTTCCCTTCCCTTCCCTTCCCTTCCCTTCCCTTCCCTTCCCTTCCCTTCCCTTCCCTTCCCTTCCCTTCCCTTCCCTTCCCTTCCCTTTCCTCTGAGCCTCAGTTTCCCTTGCCAAAGAATCCTTTCGGTTCTGATGCTTACCGTACAGAGCTTTAGTGAGAAGTACTAGAATAGTTTGTATAAAGCTCTTTCCTTCCCTGCCCTGCCCTCCCCTCACTTTCTTTCCCTTCCCTTCCCTTCTCTTCCCCATCCCCTCCCTCTCCTCTTCCCTGCCCTTCCCTCCCCTCTCTTCTCTTTCCCCTTCCTTTTCCCCTTCCCCTTCTCTCTCCTTCCCCCCCCTTCTCTTCCCTACCCTGCCCTTTTCTGCCCGCCCTTCCTTTCCCTTACTTCCAGAAGACACTGCCAGGACCACTGTGATTGACACACTGTGACCCTTGCACCGAGACAGACCCCTGCTCCCTTCCAGTTCCAGACCCCTGTGCGTGGTCTCCTCCGGCCTGAGCCAGAAGGAGGGCGTCTGTATGCTTGTGCACACTGGGCGGGACGGCCCCTGAAACACCGAGCAGCCCTCCCAGAGGTGCTTGTTTCTAGGGTCTGAGGTTGGCTGGAGCAAAGCAGGGAGAGTGAGACGCTAAGGGGTGCAGAGGGGACCGGTCAGACAGGACCGGAGGCGAGGCGCGGGCCTCCAGTAAGGTGGCCCCAGCGTCATCCTGGGCACCTCTGCACACAGACAGGAATAGCCCAGAGAGCCCCTGCGGGTGCCCACCTGCCCAGAGAGACTGGGAGGGGATCTCACGGGTGTACTTCAGAGCTCTCGGCATGGATGGGAGGGGAAGGGAGTGTGTGGGGACAGCGCCAGAGAAACAGAGGAGCTGTGAAGCTGTGAAACGCCATACGCATGGGCGCCCCAAAGCCCGCAGCTAACAGGAGGTTCTGGGCATCTGCTGGTCCTGTCGGTCCTTTCATTGTATCGTCCTCTCATTCCCTGAATGCGTGGTCGGTCCAGTTCATGAATAGTTGCCCCTCCCTCTCTCCCTCTCTTCCTCCCTCTCTCCCTCCCTCCCTTCCTCCCTCCCTCCCTTTCTCTCTTCCCTTCCTTTCTTCCTTCATTCATTCCTTCCTTCCTTCCTTCTGTCCTTCCTTCCTTCCTTCCTTTCCTTCCTTCCTTCCTTCCTTCCTCCTTCCCTCCTTCCTCCTTCCCTCTGTCCCTCCTTCCTACCTTCCTTTTTTCCATATCTCTGTTCTTTCCTCCCTTCTTCCTTCCCTGCTTCCCTCCCTCCTTCCTTTTTTTGCTCCCTCCTTCCTTTCTTACTTCCCTTACTTCCTTATTCCCTCCCTCCCTCCTTTCTTCTTTCCTTCCTTCTTTCCTTTCTTCCCTCCCTCCACCTCTCCCCTCTCCTTCCCTCCCTCCCTCCTTCCCTTCTCCTTCCTTCCTTCCTTCCTTCCTTCCTTCCTTCCTTCCTCCTTCCATCCTTCCTCACATCATTTCTTTCCACTCTCCCTCCTTCCTTCTCTTCCTCCATCTCTCTCTTTCTCCCTTTCTTTCTCCCTTCCTTTCTCCCTTTCTTTCTCCCTTCCTTCCTTCCTTCCTTCCTTCCTTCCTTCCTTCCTTCCTTCCTTCCTTCCTTCCTTCCTTCCTTCCTTCCTTCCTCCCATCCTTCTTTCCTTCCTTCCTTCCCTTCTTCCTTCCATCCTGTCTTCCTTCCATCCTCCCTCCTTCCCTCCGTCTTGCCCTCCCTCCCCCCTCCTTGTGACTGGCATTTTATTTAGCCTTTTTTGGTTTACAGCAGAAACTCCAGGGATGTGAAGTCCCGTCCTTGCCAGTGAAATGCTCTCGGATGCTGAGAGCTACTACTTGCTCTGCAGAGCTTCACACCACGAGCCTGTCCCCCAGTTCTCAGGTCTCAGGCAACCATCTCCCCCGAGGAGACCGGGGTGGCCCCGTGCCAGCTGTCAGCGTGTGCTTCCTGGGGCGCTCTCACCGTCATTTCCATGTCCTTCCCGAGCTGGCGTAGGCAGCGCTCTCCTCTCTGCCATGAAGGTGACGCGCCTCCCACAGATCTTCCCCCGACTCACACACTGGCCAGACTTGGGTTTTCTGCAAAGTCTTCATCATTGTATAGAGGAGCAGGGGTGAAAATCAGAACAGCTGTGGGTCTCACCAACTTCCCTTCCCCGCCCTTGTCTAGGCTCCGGGTCTAAATCCTGGCCTTAGCCTTGCCCAGTTTCACCATCTTCCCATCCAGCTGACCACGGCTTTGTCCTTGCAGACCACTGGCCTAGGAGGAGTCCCGGGTCTCATGGGACCTGCAGCCCCCTTAGATCCTTCAGTTTCAGCAATACCCCCCATGTCAAAGCTTGGCCCTCCCTATTCTCCTTACATTGATTTTTCTCCTCGTTCTTATTGCTTTCCAATACATGCTGACTGTGACTTGCTTCCTTCGTCTAGAACAACCATCTCTAGGTACCTGGTAGGGATTGGTCAGGACCCACAGGTGCCAAAATCCAGGGACGCGCCAGTCCCTTAGATCCAAAGACAGAGGGTGCACACCTCCCTCATCCTTCACAAATCTCTACCTTCCTTGTAACACCTAACACAATGGAAAGGCTCTGAACATGCTTGCTACTCTGTATTTCTTCCCATCATAAAAAGAAGAAAGGCATCTATGGGTGCTTACTACAGACCCAACCTTTCATTCACTGCCAAACTACACTTATGACATCAGCAGTTGGTTGATTCTGCGTTTAGAAGCCCACGGACGTACAGGGCTGACTCTCTCTCTCTCTCTCTCTTTCTCTCTCTCTCTCGCTTCTCTGTTTCTTGGGGGCTGCACCTGGTGATACTGAGGGCCTCCTCCTGGCAGGGCTCAGGGGACCCGACGTGGTGCCCAGGATCAAACCCAGTTCAGCCACGTGCAACACAAGTGTCCCTACCCGCTGCACTTTACATTTATCTGCTGACCTTGTCTCTCTTTCCAAAAGAACATCAGCCTCACGAGCACAGGAGCCTGGGCTTTGCTTCTCACTCCTGGAGAGCAGACAGTTCCTGTGTCCCGGGGGCCCAGCCCTCTCCGGGTTCAGCACAGCCCTGGCGGACAGCTCCTCCCTGCCTTGGGGTCCTCCTCTCTTTCTTTCCACAGCAGGCTCCAGCATTTCTGCTCTTCTGCCTGAGAGAGGAGGAAGCCCACCTGGCAGGCAAAACCCCAGAACTGTAGGGAGAGGTCCCCCCAAAGACCGGGACGATGGGGGGACCCACACACCCCGGCCTCCCTTCCTCCGCTGACCGCCTGTACGATCCACCCCCCCTCCAGTTCGAGTTTATTGGCATCTGTTGCAGTAACAGAACTCTTACCCGACTCCCCAGCCTTTCGGGGGATCCATCTTTAAGATCATCCCCAGGGTGAGTCTTTGCCGTTGTCTCGACGTTGGGGAGAGCCTGACCACGTTCCAAGGGCCGGAAAGGGCGCTTCCTTCTCCCGCCCAGGACCCGCTTCTTGCCTCGATCAGCAGGAAGAGAAACAGTTGGTCCAGTCTTCCATTCTGTGCCTCCTGCGACGATGAAATGTCTGGGTAACTCTGATCCTAAGGAAAACTTCTCGAGCGCTTTCTTCTTGTTTACAGGAGGATTTTCATGGAACGGTGTCTGCGCAGGGCCCGTGTCTGTCTGTAGATTTTGGGGGGGAGGATTGAGGAATTTGCCGTTTACTTTGAAATGTCAGAAGCAGGCAGGAGCTGGGAGAGCTCCTGCTGACCCTGGCCTGGGCCGGCCCAGGTGCTGGCTCCTGCTTACAACCCTTGAAAGGGCGTGCCTGTCTCAGACAAAACTGTGGAGGGCTTGATGTGGTGACCGACCGTCGCTGACGTCGCTGACGTGGGCTTGAGTTCGTTCATCATAATTGGCACCTTCAGCAAGCATGCACGAGATACAGAGTGGAGGGTGGCAGAGAGTACAGAGGGGAAGGCAGTTGCCTTGCATGAGGCTGACCCTGGTTCTGTCTCTGGCACCACGTATTGTGCCCCGAGCTCCCCCAGGAATGATCACCTGGGGGTGAGCCCAGGGCGTGGCTGTGCGGGGGGGGGGGGGGCAATGGCTGTGCGCAGCATCTCAACACAGTCGTATTTTCAGTCTTCGGTGGGCCCAGCTGTGGAGTTCTGCACTCACTGGCTCAATGGGGTGCTTTCCATACCCCCTGGCTTTGCATGCCCTTTGACCCGGAAGTCTTCCCCCTGGATCTTCCTTGACAAAGTCCTCATCAGATCCCAGCTCACGTTAGCTGAGCCGGGAAACATCTCCCCACCCCCATCCCGACACCCAGCGCCAAGCTCCTCCCGCCCTCTGCGCTGTCTGGTCTGCCTGTTGGCACTTACTTGGCTGCTCCTGCTGCCCCCTGTGTGACTGATGAGGCACCGGGAGGCCGAGTATCGGCTCTGCTACTCACGTAGCTTCAAGGATGGGCTTGAGTCTGTCCTTGCTATTTCCTGGCTCTGAGCTCTTCGGGGCAGTGCGGGGAGGAGAGGGGAGAGTCTGAGAAGAGGCTGCAGGAGTGAAAGACTCGGCCCTGGCCGGCGTCGTGAGCAGGGCTGGGGGGTGGCGGGCGGGGAGCTTGGCACAGTTTTGAGCTAGAGAGCAGCGTCAGTGCATCGATGGTTCATCAATCGGTGGTTCATCAGGACCACGCTGGCAGCGGGGGGAACGGGGTTGCGGATGCACAGGTGGAAGGCAGGTGACTCGAGGGATGGCTGAGGTTCTCAACTTCAAGTGTCACCGCCCTCGTCTGAGCAGCTGGTTTAATGGTGGCCTGATCTATCATTTAAATCCTCCGAGCCTCCGTTTTCTCATCTGGAACACGGGTCCTGTGGTATTTTCTCTGTAGAGGAAGATCATAAGAAATGTGGAAATGTGTCCCAAAGCACTAGCAGTTGTGAACTGGGTAATTCCCTGAGCACTACTGGGCTTGAGCACTGCCAGGAGTGGCCCCACAGCAACTAAAAATAGTTAAAGATGATTAAATATCAGATATCATCAGAAGGGGCTCAGCCATGGTAGAAATTTGTTTCTGGAATAAAGGAAATCTGGGAGCAGACCACCTATGCTGGAACCCCGCAGAGTGAGGCTCGGGCTTTTCCTAGCCTACTGACCTGTGTTTTCAATACATGGTTTACTTTTCACCTCCTGGCCCAAGGTGGCTGCTCAAACTACAACCATCAGATCTATATTCCATCCGGCATGAAAAGGGGAAAGAGAGTACATTTCTCCTTTGAAGAGCACTTTCTAGAAGGATCAAGCAATACTGTTGTTGGCATCCTACTGGCTGGAGATTCCGTTATGAGTGAATGAGAGCTGGTGAAATAGGAGAAACGAGACAACAAGCAAATTCCTCACATCTCTGTGACGGTTCCTATGATGTGACGGCATTGTGACGGTTCCTATGATGGGTTAGAGATTCTTAGTGGCATGTGCATGACTCCAAGGAGGCTGGACAAGAAATAGCGCTCTCAGCAACAGCTTTGAAGGGAGGGCCATCAACTGCACCCCCCAGTGGCTCAAAACAACCTGTTTCTCCCAATTCAGGGGCCCTTTCTTTTTTTTTTTTTTTAGAAAAGAATTTTTTTCATCTGTTTACTTATCTTTTTCCTTTTTTAAAAAAAAATTTATACTAGTGAATCACCGTGGGGTACAGTTACAGATTCACAAACTTCTGTGCTTGCATTTCAGTCATACAATGATTGAGCACCCCTCCCTCTACCAGTGCCCATTCTCCCCCACCAATGATCCCAGTATCCCTCCCACCCCTCCCTCCCCCCAGCCTCCCCCCCCCCCCCCGCCTCTGTGGCAGGGCGTTCTCAGGGGCCCTTGCTTGGTTCATACACTCAGCACATAAAGACACCTCCTCAGGGAAGGCTTGCAAAGTCCTTCCTTCCCATCGTGTTGGGCAAGGACAGGAAACTGCCATCGAGGACTCAGGTCAGAGGGACAGTGAGAGCAGAGTGGCTCAAGGCTGCACTAGCCAGGGGCCAGCGGGAGGGAAGTAAGAGCTGCATCTGGTCCGTGATGAGGACCGTGAGCTCCGGGTGAGAGAAGGACCTATGACAGGCAGCCGCCTCAACACACTGGGATGTCTCCACAGCTTACGTTCAAGCCCTGCGCTGCCACAGTGAGTGACGCAGAGACTGAGATCAGGCACCCCCCCCACCCCGCCCCCGCCTCTACGCCAACCCCCTCTGACTTCTCGGTTCCTGCTGAACAGAGCTTTAACAGAAAGCTCCAACAGAACGCCAGAATCAATCGTTGTTTCCAGGTTCTTTTAGATATTCAGACTGTACAGTGAGCAGGGCGCTTGCCTTGCAGGTGTTCTACTTGGATTCAATCTCTGGGTCCGAGGCACCTCCAGGAGCCTTGATGGACTCAGGATGATGTCCTGAGTACCGCCAGGAGTCACCCCTGAGCACAGAGTCAGGAGTGATCTCTGAGCACTAAGTGTGACCCAGTCTGCCCCTCCGCCCCACAAATACTCAGAATGGTGGATCCCACCAGGCTATTACACCGAGAGGTGGTACCCAGGGTCAGTCCAGCGGGTAAGAGGGATGGTGACTATTTCTTGGCTGGTTATTCTGTTCTAAAGATGCTATGGGGACTCAGGACCCTTCAACCCTCCTGGCTCACCATGACTGTTGCCATTTGAGAGCCAGGGATCAGGCAGTGACCATTGTTGCGTTCTTGGCCCAGGGGTTTTCCCCTGGCTGTAGCTACCCCTCCCACCCCATGACTTAGTACTACTCTCCCACCCCGACCCAGGGCTCCCAGAGGTGCTTTGGACCCAGGAGACGTGGGTGAGTGCGATGCAGTCAGGAGCTGGGAGGTCTGTGGGACGAGGCTTGCTGGCTTTTGCTTCATTACGCTGCCAGGGGGTCAAAGACATGTGGGGCAGAGGCCAGGTGCTCGTCCTCCACACCGAGGCCACCCTAGGTCAGCCGGCCATCAGCAGAGCTTCAGGCCTGGGGGAGAGTGCGGCCAACCACGGCAAACCCGCTCAGCCCATCTGCGGCTGGCAGAGCCTGGCCCAGGCCAGAGGCTCTTGTCGATTCGCTCACTCAGTAAATGTTTCCCATGCACCGCTGACGGCTGGCAGAATCGTGTTTATAAACGGGCATGGGTCACACCGGGTGACGGATACTTGCAGGCGCTGTGCTTGGAGGCTGCTCCTGGCGGTTTTCGGGGAAGCACGCTGGGGGTTGAGCCAGGGCAGAGCAGAGCGAATGCCAGCAAGTGCCTTAGTTAGTCCCGGAAGTATTTCTCTAGCTCTGCTCTGAGAGGGAGAGAGAGAGAGAGAGAGAGAGGAGAGAGAGGGAGACGGGGGAGAGAGAGAGGAGAGAGAGAGGAGAGAGAGGGAGAGAGAGAGGAGAGAGAGGGAGAGAGAGAGGAGAGAGAGGGAGAGAAAGGAGAGAGAAGGAGAGAGAGGGAGAGAGAGAGAGAGAGAGAGAGAGAGAGAGAGAGAGAGCATCTTTTCAACAGGGTCCCACACATCATCACAGGGCCAAAGTCACTTCTGCTGCACAGGTACCCGACAGTGCCAGGGATCGAACCCAGGGTCCCGCCCTGCCCGGCTGATTTACGCTCTACTGTGTGAGCTCTCTTCCCAGCCGGGTTCTGTAGAACTTTGGTGACCGCGGACAGCGGGTAGAGGGGATGGCAGGGGTACACAGGAGCTGAGCGCTGGTGCTGTGGCTATAGAACTCACAGGCTGAGACCCGCGGGATGCCAGGGGCTGTCTACCTCTGGCCGACAGGGCGAGTGCGTCCACCGCCTGCCCCGAGCGGCCCCTGAGCTGAGCATGGTTATTCTAGAGGAAACTTCTCAGTGACCTGGGATGCTCCCTTCGAGCCCCGGTGTAACAAAATGCTCCCCCAGAAAAGGGAATTTCCTCCTTCCCCTCAGCAGACCGGCCTTGCAAAATCTTGAAGCTGACGGTTCTCGTTTGGATTCCGTCAGTAACCCTCTGTGGACTTGTCTTTTCTCTTATTATATAATCGTCTACATGCTTGTCCTTGCTTCTGCCTCTTGGCTGGCCACGCCAGAAATACTCACCATCTGGCTCTCCGCAGAACACAGTTGCCCACTTCTGTTCTCTGTGACAGTGTGAAGGAGACGTCTGTCTGGGCTTTGAACTTGGCCCTCAGGAGAGGAAAGGGATCAGACAGTGGGGGGGCGCCCCCAGAGCCTGAATGGGATGTTCTCGCCCCACCTTCTCAGAAGCTAAAGGAGACCCCAACTCTGCCCTCCCAGCCAAGAGCTCACCCTTGGCTCCTCAGAGGGACCCACAAATTGTGGCTGTCTATAGACTTCCAAATCACCGGCTGGAATGTCCCTGGTCCCCACAGGCTGCCCCTGGCCTCCCTCTCCTGTCCGTTCCTGCAAGGGCTCGAATTTACCCACATCAGAATGCGCGATTCACCGTTTCTCTCACTCCAGCCCTTGATCGCAGGACCGTGTGTCCGTGTGGTGACTGACACACGAGACCAGCTAAGACCGTTCCTGCCGGAGATGCTGGTGACTGCAGACTCTCCTGAAGAATCTCACAGCAGGTTTCATTAGAAAGACCTGGAACGGGAGAAGGAGAGAGAACGCGGTTCTTCCCGGGCGTGTTAATGAGCCGAACCACAGGAGGCCATGTGTAAGTCTGCAAGGCTGCGAGCGGCTGTAAATTAAATTTATTACGCGCCAAGGGATTCTAATAAACATTACTTAAAAATAGCAACAGACAGTCATTTGTATTATATCATGTGACCTGGTTATGGCGACACTTTTGTGCCTCTGCTATTAATCAGAGTTACTTTGAGAGGCAGTTGGTAAATTCTTTTAGAACCACTGGCACCTTCCACTTAATTAAGATTGTTCTGGAAAAGCGCAGGGCCAGGCAAAAATAGTCCAGCGTCTGTCAGTGTCCCCCGGGAGGCCCGCCTTGCTCATTAGGAGACGCTGATTACACTTTCCAAGAGGGACAAACCTGAAAGAATATGTCACTCTCAGTAAAAATCCCACACTCTGGAAGGTCCCTGTGCGTGTGCAGGGGCAGGAGTGGGGCGGAGGCAGTTTGTTAAGGGGTGGGACTTGTTATAGGGAGAAAGACCCTCTGTTCAAAAGGGGGTCGTGAAATCATCACTGCCACTCCCACTCCAGTCCCAAGGGGGCGCTGTGCTTGGCCTTTTCCTCCTGGGGCCACCTTGGACTAGGACCTTTCTCCTAGACTCTGGAGCACAGCAGGGAGAGTGCTGGCGGCCCCCAGAGATGACCAGGCTGGATGCCCTTCTCTCTGTCTCCTCCTCCAGCTCTTCCGGTGACCCCACCCCCGCCGCCATCCACCTGCAAATGCCTTTCTGGGGCCCAGACTTCCAGACCTGGACTCCCGGGAACCTCTGCGTGAGATCTAGTCCTGCCCTGTGTTGGGGGAGAAAAAACAGAGCCGGTGGCGTAACTACGGAATGACCATCATGATGCACAAAGCGGGCACACAGATAGCCCGAATTAGCCACAGGAGGACTGGGCACTTGGAGAAGCACTGCAACACCCAGGAAGGGCAATGGAAGTCTTTGTGGCATTTCCAGGACAACCTCATTCCCTCCCTTTCTCCCAGAGCTTCCCTCGGTCCCCACCAAAGCTAGCTTTGTCTCATCCTTTGGGCTCATATTCGTGTTTGGGCTCACCTGAAGGTGCCCATGGCTTACTTCTGGTTCCTCACTGACGGTTCACTCCTGGTGGGCTTGAGGGGCACCAAATATAGTGCCGGGGAAGGATCTGGGGCCAGTCACGTGCTAGGTATCTGCCCACTGCACTACCTCCCTGGCCCCCGTGTCATCTGTTCTATTCCAGCTCACTCAGGGAGGGAGTAATTGGAGACTTTCCAGATTTCTGTCCGAGCAGGAGACCCTCTCCTGACCTCTCGTCACCTCTGGGGTCACCGGCCTGGCCCCCGTCCTTGTGATCTCACCAACTAGCCCCTTCGGGACTGAGGTCTTAGGGGACCATGACATCATGTCTGGTTTGGCTTTGCATCCGAGTGCCCGGCACAGACAAGGGGTCAAAACTGTCTGCGGAATTAAAGAAGCCGCAGAGAACTGGGCATGTTTGGAAAACGGGGCCCCCAGGGTATCCTCGGCAAGGCTCACGCACGGGGTGGGCACAAAGCACAAAGCGTTGCACTGATAGGAACCCATGATTGATGGGCGAACACAGAGAGGAAGGGACAGGGGGCGGGGGGGGGGGGGGGAGAAGGCAGGGGCGAGTGCAGCCCGCCGCAGGCTCGGCTCTGCTATGGATGCCCCACGGACCCGCACAGGATGAGCTTCGGAATCATTTCTCACAAGCACAGGGGCTGATGCTGGGTCCACAGACCCGCAGACCCCTAGGTTTGAGGTCGCTAAATCTTCGGGCCGGAGTCGAGCAGGGGAGGAAATCTCAGCCAACATCATCCATGTCAGTGCCCAGCAGAGAAGCAGTGGGCGCCAGAACCCCAGGGGAGATACCACCAGGGCACCCACGGCTTGGGACAGCCTGGTGACAACGATGCTCCCAAGTGTAGAGTCTGGGAGAGATGCTGTGTCTTCTCTACGGCCCCTGACTTTATTCCGGCCATGGGAACCGGCTTCCTCCTGGAAGAAAAGTATCTGGGGAGTGAGCAGGGAGCCAGGCCCTGGGGCTGGTGCCCTGGGGCTGGTGCCCTGGGGCTGGTGCCCTGGGACAGTTTCCTCCTGCTTTGGGCCAGGGCTGGCCCGTTCCTTCCATGGAATATGCCAGAAGTAAGTATGTGACTTCACAGCTTTTTGTAAAACGTGTGGCAGCTTCCCGTGTCCCCCGTCGGATTGTGCAGGAAGCCAGCTACCGGGTGCGGTGGCTCTTGGGCCACATCCCAGGGAGAGTCTCGGGACTCTGGACGCTGGAGAGCGAGTGTGAGTCCACCACAGCTTCCAGCCAGGTGAGCCAACGCCCCTGGAAGAGGTTCCTCCAGCCCCCAGCAGCCCTTCTGCCGAGACCAGCCCCCGTGGAAGGCCGGCTGCGGCGAGAAGAACTTCAGAGAAGAGCTAAGCCACTGAGCGTGCCCCAAGACTGGCCACAGACCCCAGGGGCATAGCAGAGGTGCCCAGGCCTCAGGCCCCTGCCCTGCAGCCGTCTCTGATCTGGAGGACTCAACAGACCAAAGGGCATTGACCTCAGGACCCTCGTGGAGGCTTGCGCCACCCCTGCCTTTTCATCAGAGCTGAGAGGGAGGTGGGGGTCACCACAACGGTTTAAGTGGATGAATAATCCGTGTTGGGTGGGCTTCAGTGGGGGGCTGAGGGCCTAGCCCAGGTGGTCCTAGGCCTGGCCTCAGGGAGGGAGTAGAGAGCCTACGTGGCAGGGCCCTGCTGGGTGGACCCCCACAGCAGACCCCACCCCCCGGTCTGTATTTCAGGATTAGAAGGAACGTGGACCAGAGGGATCCATGTCACTGCCCCGTGGGATGCAGCTCGGTGGGAGGACCCGGTGGTCATCGGCTTTCCTTCCGGAAGGCGGTTAGATGTGGTCCCATGTTCTGTCTGAGGTAGACACTGTCCACTCACTAGAGTGGGATCTCTGGCCCTTTACCCAGTGAGCTGGTTCTCTAGACCAGATCTTAGTCCCTCAAACTAAGGGTTCGAGCCATAGAACATGACGGTCCCCACAGGGAGGGGCCCCATGGTGCCTGGACAGCAGAGGGGAGGGACAGAAGGGGGTTGGGTCATGACTTGGGGCTGAGAGGGAAGGTCCATAGGACTCCTGGGTGCCTGGGCACAGGCCAGGGACCACGACTCTTGCTTGGGCAACACCAGGGTGGGAACCGGTCAACTGGGACGGGGCAAAAACCTGAGCTACAGTGACCCTGCAGCATGAGCCGAAGCCTTCACCCCCACACGCCTCTTCATCCCCATGGGTACTGACACCAGCCTCACTGGATCGCTGGAACCACAGTGAACCCGGGTCAGGCTATCAGAGCGGGAAGGGGGTTCTCAGGAATCACTTCCCCTCTAAAATTATGGAGGGGGGGAGCTCAATGCACAGACTGGCTAGTTGTGGTTTTGGGGCAGAAACTGTGAGTGCAAAAGAGCCACCAAGCTCTGAAAATGAGATCTCAGCAGCCTGTTAACAGCCTGCAACTCTGTCTGCCCTGCAGGCCTGGTCCTTCGTGCAGCCTGAGCGTCTTTATGGTTCTACAGCCCTCGTGGCCGAGGCGATCTGAGTCTGCTGGCCCACCGGACCATCCTGAGCCATCAGAACACCTCTCTCCCGTGAATGACAGCCTAATACATGGAAGGGCTCCTGGCTTCCTAGAGAAGTGTTCCTTTGGTGGCACACAACCAAGGTATCCTGGGGACTTCTTGGGAATCAGGGACATGGAGTTGAAGACAATCTGCCCACTTTGGAGGGGCCCTCAGGGGAGAGTGGTGTGAGCCGACGGTGCAACAGTGTGCAGTGAAGAGAGAAGCCCAACTGTAGCAGGAGACAGAGAACGCATGGCTGGCTCCAGGCGGGGCTACCAGGAAGGACATCTGGTGAGCCTGACCTCTGGGGTCACTGTGAGCCTCCTTTCAAGAAGCACCCGCCAAGCCAGGCTCTTCAATACATGCAGCCTTTGGCTCAGAGGAGGACCCTATATAATAACTACTGTTATCCCCATTACATAGGAAGGGAAGACTTTGGGGCGGGGGCATACCTAGAAGTGCCAGGGCTTATTCCTGCCTGGCTCTGTGCTCAGGGATCACCCCTGATGGTGCTCTGGAGACCATATGGGGTGATGGGGATTGAACCTGGTTGGCTGCATGCAAAGCAAATGGCCTACCTACTGTACTATCTCTCCAGCCCTGGAAGGGAAGACTTTTACAAGATGCCAATCTGTCTAAAGTTTCAGGATAAATGTGGAAGAGATGGGTTTGAATAACTGGGTCCCATAATTTAGAGGGAAAAAAGACCATTTGGTAAGGAAAAAAAAAAGATCTAGAGATCTCCCAGAGGTTGAAATGAGCATCAAGAATATTAAAGAAGTGGAGTTGGAGCAATAGCACAGTGGGTAGGGCATTTATCTTGCACGCGGCCAACCCAGGTTCGATTCCCAGCATTCCATATGGTCCCCTGAGCACTGCCAGGAGTAATTCCTGAGTGTACAGCCAGGAGTAACCCCTGTGCATCGCCGGGTGTGACCCAAAAAGCACAAAAAAAAAAGAGAGAGAGAGAGAATATTAAGGAGGTGATTATAAATATTTTCAAAGATTTAAAGGAAAAGATGGTCTAAGTGAGTAAACAGATGAGGAAATGGAATAGAGTAGTAGATGCGAAAGAACCAGATAAACATTTAAAACATTGGCCAGGATAAATGGAAGGAAAAACTTCATTAGGTTGGCAGACCATCACGTTTGAGAACTAGTAATCTTAAAAACAACCCATGGAAATGGTCTTTTCTCAAGAGCAGAGAGAAAATATGTTTTCAAAAGACTAGCTTCCCAGAGACACCTGTGCCAATATCAAGCAATATAACATGTATGTGATTATAATTTCAGAAAGCACAGAGCAAGAACTAGAATGTGTCTGAGAGTTAATACAGGGATTAAGGCACTTGCCTTGCACCTGGATGACCCGGGTTCAATTTCCAGCTCTGCATATGATGCACACAATCAAACTAGGAGTAATTCCTAAGCACAGAGCCAGAAGTAAGTCCTGAGCACTGCTGGGTGTGGCCCTAAAATTCTTCCCCCAAATTAGGGGAAAATAAATATATTTCAGAGAGATTAAAGCCAAGTCAATGTGTGTTGGTCCCAGGCCTGCATGGCAGAAAGAATTGATGAAAATTCTTCAGCAGAGTAGAAGCAAGTCTAGACAGAAATACAGCTCTGGAAATAGCAGCAGTGAGCTTCAGGAATAACAAGGGGTGTGGGCAAATAACAGACATTAGCCCTCACGGTCTTCTCTTCATTTCTCTAAAGGACACATAAGAGTGAAAAAGCAAGAATAAGAGCCTTGTAATAACAGGTGGATCCTGTCTCGAGATGTCAAATATATAATGAAGGCATCAAGAAGGCCAAGGAGAGCAAGCAATCTTTTGGCAGCTTGAAACTGGGTACCTTTGAAAGGTGAGATCAGATGCAACAGAAGTAATAATACTTAGACTCTCAGAGTCAATAACAAGTCTTAACTGTTGAAAGTGAAGGAGGTGTGGAGGAGATCCTACAGTAAGCAATACAAACAATGAAAAGAAATGAGAGATGCGCCAGACTGAGTCATCTGGGGCACCCTGAGTGGCGTGGATGAGACCAGCCCCCACCCAAACAGAGCCCTGGCAGCTGAAAATCTCCACACGCCACAATCAGTGCCATGCTCACGACCAGACAGCACTGCTTGGAATGAGCCTCATCCAGAAATGAATCTGTTGAGAAACTGAGGGATGTGGGTTTTGTGACTGAAATCTCCAGGCTCTCGCGGAGTCAGGGATGGGCGACCTGCCCCCATCTCCCTGTTCTTCCTGAGGCCTGACAGTCACACCCATGAGCTGCCTCTGGTACCAAATAAGCTCATTAACTGGCCATGATGCAGAGACTCATAAATAAATCTCAGAGACTTTTTAAAATGAAAGAAAAGAAGTATGGCTCAAAATGTGATAGAGGAAACAGAAAGGGATGCTGAAAACCCTAACCCAAAGCATGGGATGTAACACTCAAGGAATACCAGTGAATTAGAAACACAGAGGGCCGTGGGCTGGAACCCAGCCCCAACAACCACACTAAGCGTGCAGTGGGCTGAATGCGCCATCGGAAGAAGCAGAGACCGTCAGCCTCACTCTAGTAGTCAGACCCCATGATATGGTCTACCAAAGAGGCACTTTGTTCCAAAGACGGAAAAAGATCCTGGGCAAAGTACGGGCAAGGGAAAGCGAGGCCAGCCTGTAGGGGGCTGCCTTCCCAGAAGCCTACGGAGGCCTGGGAACAAAGCCCTGGTCAGTGCGGAGTTCCAGAAGCACAAAGGAACCAACTCAGCAGAAAAGCACAACCCCCATCCCCTCGCCAATGTGTCAGCTTCAAAACGTGCAGGGCAAGCTTGGGCAGGTCTGGAGGGAAACCCGGACACGTCCCCAGAGTAGAGATTCACATGCTTGTTGCTCAGTCATTGATGTTGCCGGACACTAACTGGTGACGCTGGAGGCCCCAGGGGAGCCCAGAAGCCCGTGGTTGGGCTAAACAGGGAATGATTAACCCATCATCATGGCCAGAAATGTGCATCCTTCCTGCCAGGGGCCCCACACTGGGTCCCGCCCCATGTCAGCAGGCAGAGTCCACTGCCTGCCTTTGCATGCAGTTCAGCTGGAGGGAAGGGTGGTCCCTGGTCTGCCGTCATCCCCCACCATGCCCTGGGACCCTGGACGCTCATTTCTCTTCCGAGCTCAGTTACCTTCCCCCAGCCCACTGTGGTCTCCCAGCGGGAATTCATCATGCAGAGCTCGCAAGCAGAGGTCTAGAAGCATGACATCATAACCACAGGGCTGACTCCATCGCAGCCCTTCCCCCGCCCAGGCCCTCTGCACCTCCCGACAGGGTCAGGCTGGGTCTCAGAGCGGGGGTGTCTGCCCCGCACTTCCGCTCAATGGAGCTGCTTCTTCTATTTGTCTTTATTTGATTTTCTCTTGTTTTGTTGGTTGCTCGGGGAGCCCACCCAGCAGTGCTTAGGAGACTGTACGTGGTGCTGGTGATTGAACCGGGGTGGGACCCGTGCAAAGCAAGTGCCTGAATGCTGATGGTACCTCCCTGACATTCCTCCACATCTCGGTGACCTTCAGCCCCTGTTCCTGACCAGCCTGCTCCAAGGGAAAGTTCTCTGGCAGGGGGGTGCTCCTCATTTTCTCCAGCTGGCACCTTGCCTGAACCCCATTGCCCCCCAAAACTTGCTTACTTTTCACCTTTCTTTCTTCTGTCTGAAAGCTAGATTTTTTAAATTAAGAATGACTTGAAAGGGAACAACGAAAGAGCTGTTGCTTCCACCACAAGGAACCAAAACTGCAACAACATGCAGAACAGAATGTGGCTAGAGGCAGCCCCAAAAACCTACTGGTGCCCAGGGCCCACCTCCCCTCTCGGGCACCTTCAGCCCCGCCTCACCCCAGCCCAGTGCGCTGGCCCACACCTAGACCCCTGTCCACCCCCATCAGTGGCCAGAACACCACCGCACCTCATTCACACCGGCAAGGAAAGACGATCCGAGCTTCTCCAGCCTCAAGATAAGCTTGATCTGGACCCCCCAAGTTTTGGAGGGTGCTGTCTCTCTAGCAGGCAAGTCATGCATTATTGATCGATTTGCTTAATAATGAATAATAGCCAGTACAAAAAGCACTGCTGATATCGAACTGATATCGAAAAATAATTCCTTGCTGATCTGACATTGGTGTGTATGTGTGTGTGTGTGTGTGAGAGAGAGAGAGAGAACGAGCGAGAGAGGGAGAGAGAGGGAAAGTGAAGGATGATGGATTAGACAGAGCCTCTTTCAATTGTCATTACTTTTTATTTTGGTGGTGCAGGGGATTGATCCCAGGGTCTCGCGTGCAGGGCGAGTGCTCTACCCTGAGCCACTTTCCCGGGCAAAGCCTCCACTTCCGGTGAGCTCAGGAATGCACTGCTGTGTGTGCAACTGGCTCCCGACTTTGCTTCTCCTCCAGAGTGGTGGTGGCCAGGGGTGGGAAGCCCAAAGGTCAGTCACAGACTCTCTCTCTCTCTCTCTCTCTCTCTCTCTCTCTCTCTCTCTCTCTCTCTCTCTCTCTCTCTCTCTCTCTCTCTCTCTCTCTCTCTGTGTCAATGTTCTCTCCGCCTAGCCCCCAAGTGACACTGGGGCTGTCATTTCCCTGAGAGTTGCCCTGGGACTCTTGAACGAGGCCACAGAAGGCGGCATACCAATCGGAGTCATGAAGAGCGAAGACACTTAGGAAACTACATTTCTCTCCAACGTGCATCGGAAACATAGAAAAGCTGCCAATCCAGTGAGAAAAGTTGTCTGTTTGCTCTTTAATTCGGCAAACAAAACCATAACACGACAGCATTCTAGAGAAGTGTGGCCAGGAAATCTGAGCAGACCGAACCATGCCAGGCCTGGCTTCAGCATCCCAGACCCTGGCCCTCAACCCTTTAGAGCTTAAAGGGACCTTCAGAAGCTACACTGCAGAAACAGGTCTGAGCATGCAGTTCCTTTCCGTAACAGTACCTGAGCTTAGAGTTGGGTACTTGCACACTAGAGCACAGGCTCTTTATTGACCACCAAGGCCCTCTCTGCCCCCCTCTCCTGTGTGACCTCGAGTGAGCCACTGAGCTTCTCCGAGCCTGATCACTTTCTCTGTAAATTAATCCCCAAACAATAGCCCAATTTCAATAAGGCCCCTTCCGGCAGAAACTGTCTCATCCCAGGATGCCATAAATGTTGGCTTTAAGTATCATGGCGAACATAGGTAAATTCCAAGGCACCCAAAACATAGCCAACAGGACTCTGACCAGTATTTGGGGGTGTGGTGGGGCGCTCAGGGGTTACCCCTGGCTCTATGCTCAAGAATTGCTCCTATCCATTGCTGAGAATGAAGAGATGTGAGGTCAAGCGGCCACACTAGCAGCCGCATGGTTTCAAATGCTTCCTTTTCAGCAGGTCCGGCTTTAGGGGGGAGAAACTTCAAATAATAATAGTGAGGCTTCTTTTGTTTAAATATTGAATGTAATCAAAGTAAAGTGAAATTTATCAGTTACACAGGCGGGGTAGGGGGCTGGTGAGGTAGGGGGTGGGGGGAGGTATACTGTGATTCTTGGTGGTGGAATATGTGCACTGGTGAAAGGATGGGTGTTCGAGCATTGTATAACTGGGACTTAAATCTGAAAGCTTTGTAACTTTCCACATGGTGATTCAATAAAAGAATAAATTAAAAAAAAAAGAATGGCTCCTATCAATGTGTTGGGGACCATAAACAGTGCTGGGGATCAAACCAGAGTCAAGCTGTGGCAGGGCAAATGCCTTAACATCTGTACTATGTCTCTGGTCCCGCTGACCAGTGTTTAAGGAGCAAAACCCACAGCTTCTCAGCTTCAAGCCAGGGAGAGAGAGAGAGAGAGAGAGAGAGAGAGAGAGAGAGAGAGAGAGAGAGAGAGAGAGAGAGAGAGAAGGAAAGTGCCTGCAATAGAGGCAGGTGGGGATGGGGCTGGGAGAGAAACTGGGGACATTGGTGGTGGAAACGCACAGTGGGGAAGGGATAGGAGATGGAACATTATATAAATAAAACCTAATCATGAACAAATTTGTGACTGTGTTTCTCACCATGGTCCAATAAAATGAAAGGAAGGAAGGAAGGAAGGAAGGAAGGAAGGAAGGAAGGAAGGAAGGAAGGAAGGAAGGAAGGAAGAAAGAAAGAAAGAAAGAAAGAAAGAAAGAAAGAAAGAAAGAAAGAAAGAAAGAAAGAAAGAAAGAAAGAAAGAAAGAAAGAAAGAAAGAAAGGCGGAAACTCAGAGACTCTCTACATGGACTCATGCCCTCATGGGCCCTGCCTGTCTCTGGGGAGTTGGGGAGTACCCATTGCTCTCCTGGGCCCTGAGGGGCAAGTCACGGTGCAGGAATTCAGAGTTTGGGTGCCGTTCAGAACACAGCCTTGCTGTGTCACTGGACAGTCCCTGTCTCTGTCTTTCGGGAGCCGGACCAGCACTGCCAGCCCCCACGCAGTGACCCAGCCCTGCCAGCCCCCACGCAGTGACCCAGCCCTGCCAGCCCCCACACAGTGACCCAGCCCTGCCGGCCCCCACACAGTGACCCCAACCATGCCAGCCCCCACACAGTGACCCAGCCTTGTCAGCCAAGCAGAGGTCCCCTGTCCAGCCTGATTGAGACCCTACCCCCCCCCCGGGCCTGCTGCAGCTTCCCTGACCATCCACAGTGCTCCCTCGGCTCACCCCCTGCCCTCCCCTGCTCACCTCCTGGCACAGGACTCTCACCTCTAAGCCTGGAGACCAGCTCTGGCTTGAGCTCTTTCTCCCCCTAAGGCTCAGGAATGTCCTGGGACCCAGGGACTCCCTTCACTGCTTTCCCGGCGTCCAGCCGGCCTGCTCCCCCTTCCAACCAGGTTCTGCTTGCCTCAGGGCTCCTGGCCTCCACTTTGCTGTCAGAGAAGTGGGGACGAGCCACACACCCTCCCGGTGCAGGGCACGATCTGGAGAAGTGCGTTCACACGCACCTCCATCTGCCTCACGTGGAACATGCATGTTAATCTCAGGGGGTGCACCCGGGCACGTGAGCCTAGAGTGTGGGGACAAAATCCTGGCTCCCACGTGCTGGTCTCCAGCCCCCCAATTGCCCACTTACTTGCCCTGAGCCGCTCTGGAGTCCTCAGGATAGCTCTGGGCTTATCCCACCAGTGACAGCTGGTGGCCCTCAGCTCCCCCGGTGACAGGAGCTGATCCAGGCACTGAGCCGCAGCTCTGACAGTCCCTGTGAACCAGCCAGTTCTGCCCTACTCACGGGCCCTGAGCTTAGACCCCAGACCCGACCCCCTCAGCCAGCACCCGGCCACTTTTCCTCGGAGGCGCGACTGTCGCCCTCGGTGCTAGTTTGCATTTTAATGATGGCACAGGGTGTCCCAGGTCTGTCTCCGTGAACATGTCTGGGTTCTACTCTCTCCAGCCACGCCCCCTGGCACAGACAGGCACAGACGCCCACCCCACCCACCCACCTTAGAGTCATTCCTGGAGAAGCGACTCCCCATCCACGGAGCACACGGTTGGCATGTTGCTGAGAGGGACGGCTGGCACACCCCAGCCAGGAGGCCCGGGGCATGGGGCAGGGACAAGCATGGGGTAGGCTGAGCCCTCTGTCGCACCAAGCCCGTCCCTGGTCTGTCTGGATTCCCGGCTCTCAACTTGTCCCCGGGATCTCAGTTCCCGACCTGGCCTCACCCATCTGCTTCCCCCTAGCCTGACGCCCACCAATTCCTGCCTGCCCCTTGCACGGTGGCCACCAATCTTTACAACTCTCAGGAGATGACTGGGCCCATTTCACAGTTGAAAAAACCAAGGCCGAGAGCATGGCAGCTTGACTTATCCAAGGTGTGAAGGTGGGAACAGAGATTCATTGGTTCATTCATCCCAGGGCTGTGTTCGATCGAGGGCCTCATGCGTGCTGAACACGTAGATCTGGTCCCTGCTCCCATGAAGCATGTTTCAGAGTCGAGCCCAGACCCCCCACGCACAGGGAACGAGTCAGGATGGAAGACAGAGGACCGAGTGCCCCTCTTGAGTGATGGACGAAGAGTCCGGTGTTCTCCCCGCGTTGCGGGCACTCCGTCCATCACACTCGCCCGCACGCGGGGCTGCCAGTACCCGGCCGCAGCCCGCTGGAGTCATCTTTCCCCCGTTTAATCCCGAGAGTGAGAAGCGCAGGGCCACTGCTCAGTTCCAGGAGCTGCTGGGAGGACGGTGGCCTGGTGGGCTCCCAAGCCGTCTACTCTCCCGGCGACCCCTGCATGGACCCACGCTCTGCCACGCTGGGGTACCGCCTCTGGCCTCGAAGGCGGGGAGCCAGTGGGGGCGGGAGAGGCCGGATCCTCCCAGGAGGCCCGGCGGGTACGGGCAGTCAGGCCGACAGTGGACGAGCCTGCAGCTGCAGCAAGGAAGAGGCTTGTGGCCGGGGCCAGTCTCGGTGGGTGGCTGGAGAAAGGGGTCACTGTGTCCCAGAGTCTGCTTCTCACCTTTGCTGGACGTGGGCGGGGGCATTAAACAAGGGCATCAGCACCTACTGTGTGGACCCTTGGCTCTCTCGCTTGACCCCCACAGCAGTTGTCCGAAGGGGGCCCCGAGATGCGAGTTTACGGGCACAGGAGGCAGGAATCACCAAGCCCAGCACCTCCCCAGGGGCCTGAGTGGCAGAGTCAGGACTTAGGTCCAGAGCTCAGGTCTGCCCACTGTCTTGGTTGCCAGGGGGAAGACTTATTGTCGCATTCCAGGGGTAACACCCAGTTCTCTGGTCTGCCCCCACGGGTCGGTAGGCATTTGGTCATCCCCTGGATGTCCTCACTCTAGAAATGCATTAGGGTGGACCTGACTGGGAATATGACTCCACAGGAGAACACTTGCTTCACATGTGTGAGGCTCTGGGTTCAATCCCCAACACCACGCGCGCACACACACACGCACACACACACACATTATAGTAGAAAATAGTTAAAAGTGGGAGCCACCCAATCTTATTTTTAGCTTGGAAATGAATGAGCAAACTGTGACACCACTGGACAATGACAGATTATTATTCAACAAAAAAAGGAATGCAAACTCAGAGAAGGGAACACCAAGTAAAATGTGGTTGGAGGTCATGTGGGGGAAGGGTGACACGTGCCGAATATAGACTAGAGACTGAACACAATGGCCACTCAACACCTTTATTGCAAACCACAACACCTAATCAGAGAGAGAGAACGAAAGGGAATACCCTGCCATAGTGGCAGTGTGGGGTGGGGGGAGACGGGACTGGGGGGGGAGGGATGCTGGGTTTACTGGTGGTGGAGAATGGGCACTGGTGAAGGGATGGGTTCTCGAACTTTGTATGGGGGAAACATGAGCACAAAAATGTATAAATCTGTAACTGTACCCTCACGTTGACTCACTAATTAAAAATAAACTATTAATTTTTTTAAAAAAAAGGAATGCAAAGCCAATGCTTTGACCCCAGATACGTTGTTCCAGGTGAGAGAAGCCAACCTCCGACAGGCAATCTGAGAAAGGGGAACCGGTAGAGAAAGAATAGCACCTTGGGACCTGGGGGTGGGGTGAGTTCATTCCAGGAGCATGACAGATACAAAGGAGAGTTCTCCAACCTGGAGAAGGAAGGAAGGGTCACTCAGATGTCCTCAGGGAGGACTGGAGGCCACCGGACGAGGACAGCGTGGAGTCTCTCAGATGTATTCTCTGACAGAGCTGGTGGCTGGGAACAAAGACTAGACTGAGGCTGCAGGGGCTGGAGTGGGTGTGGAGAGGGAGATGCTGCCTGTGGGGGAGGGTCTTGGCTCTGCAGACAGATGGGTGCAGGCAGTTGGGCACTGTGTGGCTCTTGGGAGCACTGCTGGCCTGAGCACTCATGTGGCTCCCACAGGAAACTCTGGGTTTAACCTGCTGTTTCAAATGAATAAACAAATTAAAGATGTGAGAAGGTTGTTTTTTTTTTGAGATGATGAAATGATTCTATGTGACAGAGATCCCAGACTGTCCAGATTTGTGAAATTCATTAGACATTAAAATGTCTAATGGACATTAACAGAATAAATGTTAATGGACATTTAAAAAGGAACAACTGGGGGCTGGAGCAATAAAACAGCGGGGAGGGGGTTTGCCTTGCACAAGGCTGACCCGGGTTTGATTCCCAGCATCCCATATGGTCCCCCGAGCACCACCAGGGGTAATTCCTGAGTGCAGAGCCAGGAATAATCCCTGTGCATCGCTGGGTGTGACCCAAAAAGCAAAAAGAAAAAAGGAACAACTCAACTGGACTGAAGTAATAATACAAGGGGTAAAGCGCTTGCCTTGCACGTGGCCAATCTGGGTTCCATCCCCGAAATCTGCTATGGTTCCCTGAGAACTGCCAGGGAATTCAGGGATTCCTGAATGCAGAGTCTGGAGTAACCCTTGAGTTTCTCGGGGTATGGGCCACAGGACACAAAAAAGGGAGGAAGAACTTTCTGCAAGCAAATTACACCTCAGTGAACCTGACTTTTAAAATATCCACAAAATAAACAAGAATGGGAGATTAACACCCAAGAGTTGTAGAGATAAGGACCAGGAGGTCTGCCCCACAGCTTGGAAACTGGCCTCACGTGCTGGGGAAAAAGGCAGCTCAGATAGAGAAGGGAACACCAAGTAGAAGATGTTGGGAGGACCCATTCGTGTTGGAAGATGCGAACTGAAAGTAGACTATAGACCAAACATGATGGCCACTCAATACCTCTATTGCAAACTACAACACCCAAAAGGAGAGAGGACAAAAGGGAATGCCCTGCCGCAGAGGCAGGGTGGGGTGGTGGGGGACGGGGTGGGGGTGGCGGGAGGGATGCTGGGATTATTGGTGGAGGTGAATGGGCACTGGTGGAGGGATGGGTAAACGATTACTGTATGAGTGAAATGCAAACACAAAAGTTCATAAGTTTGTAACTGTACCCCACAGTAATTCTCTAATAAAAAAATTTAAAAAATAAGTGATGAAGTCCAATTTGCTACCCAAAACATCTGGAAATGGATTTTTGAACTGAAACAATCTCAATAAATCATTCAAAAATCAAAAATCCACAAAATAAAATACAGTTCTAGCACAGAGACGGTTCACTCCATCACTCATGATGTGCTTTCTGGACCTCTGATCATCAGCCAAGCACCGTCCTCCACATTGGTTATACTGAGGACTTTCCTGGAGAATGGAATAAATGTAATGATCAGACAGACAAAAGAAAGAAATATAATAATGGGTAGTCCAGAAATAGACACAGGCCAGACTAGCTTCCTATCAACCTATTCATGTCTGTATGGAAATATACATGTATATGAATTTAACAAGACATCAAGATGGCATTAAAGCTTTGGAGGAAAACTGATTATTTCATAATTTCTAACTTTATAGCATTCCCAAATAAATGTCATATAAAGACTGAAATGCAAAAAGAACTTTCACGTGAAAATAAAAACTAGAAACTATAAAGAAGAAAAGAAAAAAGTTACATCATCTTGGTCTGACAAAGAACTTCCTAAGCATGAGACCAAAGACAAAAGCATAAAAGAAGAGATTAATAGATTTAACCACACATAAACCGAAAAGCCTGACATCAAAAAACACCATAAATAAAACTAAATGTCAAGCCCGAATGAGAAAATATTATTTGCAGCCTGTATTGTAGTGCAAGGCTTAATATCCTTAATGCAGAAAGGAGTGTAAGGGATTGATAAGAAAAAGGCAAACAATGTAGTAAAGATAGCTAAAGGACATGAAATCTGACATTTTAGTTACGTTAGCCTTATATTTCAACAATTCACGACACAAGTAATAAATGCGATGACCCAAACCATAAGAAATATATTCAGCATCACGGAAAACCAAAGATATGCAAAATAAAAGACAAGGTCTAATATTTTCCCATCTGTGTGAGAGTAAAGTTTTAAATGCCAAGAGTCAGGGTTATGGGCCTCTGGGACCTGGATGTTCCCAGAGCCTGACAGGGTATGTAGGTTGATACAAGCGTTCTGGAAGACAGTCGGAAAGATGCCTGTCCCAGGATGCTGCTTGCCTCCCCTCCTCCCCACTTCCGGGCTGGCACCAGAAGCCCATTGGCCACCTGACTTCTAGCAGCCAATGGGAGGTCAGGGTGGAAGCTGGAAGACTAGAGAAGGAGAGAAGGAACTTGGGGCTCCAAGCTGTGGTCTGCATCCCTCCAGGCCATCTGCTAGTGGGGAGCAGGGGGCTTCTTCATCATTCTGAGCACTGACCTTGTGTCCCCCCTGTAGGAGTTCATGAGAGTCCAAACGTAAGGGGGGCAAGGTGATAGGACAGGAGGCAGGGTGCTTGCCTGGCACGCGGTCTAGCTAGGTTTGACCCATAGAATCTTTTATGGTTCCCTGAGCCCACCAGGAGTGATCCCTGAGTACAGAACCGGGAGTCACTCCTGAGCATCACTGGGTGTGGTCCAAAACCCAATACTACATACTACTACTACTAATATTAATAACAACAACAACAACAATAATAATAATAAAGTCCAAGCATGAGCCTTTGGAGTCCAGAGGGCCAGTTGGCTTCTCTGCACTGTCCTGAGTTTTAATGGGTTTTTTTTTTCCTCTTTTGTTCCCCAAGTCCTCCGGATGGTGGCTATTTCCTGCAGTTACTAATCTCTGGATTATCTCAGCATCTTTTGTTCTTCATCTTCCCAATGTTTGCTTCATCAGCTCCCTATACTAAATCCTCAGTGTTTGAAATACATTGTGATTCTTTTTATCTTTGTGAGACCTACCTCCCACGGATGTATCGTCTTTAGACTAGAAATTTTACTCCCTAAGAATTTATTTTAAGAAAGTGATTATGGAGTGGGGCCAGAGAGATAGTACAGCAGGGCTAGGCACTCGCCATGTATGTTGCCAGTCCTGGTTCAATCCCTGACTCCCCATATGATCCTGCCAGGAGTGATCCCTGAGCACTGCCAGGAGTCATCACTGAGCAGAGAGACAAATACTGAGAACAGCTGGTATGGCACACACACACACACACACACACACACACACACACACATACACACAAAAGCAATATGGGGATGGAGAGATTGTACAATGACAAGGCACTTGCCTTGTGAGTCACCCACTTGGGTTTGATCCTCTGAGCCAGGAGTAAGCCCTGAACACAGCCAGCTGTGAGGACACACAAACACACACACACACACACACACACACAAAGGAAAGTGATTTTCTGTGTTCAATTACATTATTAATAGCAAAAAGTAAAGCTGTGAACAAGCTAAAGCCCATCATTGTGTTTCGGCTTGATTGGTATATCCTCAAAATATATGTGGAAGTTGTAACTTCTCGAACTTTAGAATATGAACTTATTTGGAAACAGCATCATGTAGATTGCAGGTAGCAAGTTAAGATGAGGCCATATTGAGGGGTGAAGACCCTTAATCTAATATAACTTATGTGCTTACAAGTATAACCCAAATATCAAGATTTTATACCACCCCTAGGTCCCTTCCCTTCATCAAAACTGACGTGGACTTCCTAGGATTAATGAAGAAAGTATTCACTGGCCAGACACTTATAGTTTGGATAAAGTGACAACTACTCCCTAGGAAACATTCCTTTGCCTTTGATTAGACCAAAACAGGAATTCATAAACTGCAGCCCTTGGAAGGATGATACTGAAATCAGCCGGAGACCAGCCAACAGAACCCTCCTTGACCAATAGCCGCAAATTTCCTGTACACCATAGAAATACACACATCTCCCAGAGGACATTTCTCCACCACTTTCTACACGTGTGTTAGGGGTTCATTGTACATTCCTGGACTGTGCATGCCTCCCATTTACCCCTCATAAATATGCACGCTTTATCCTAGAAAACTCCTAAATGTGTATGGATTATTAGGATAGCCTAACTCTGCTGGGTTCACTTCCTCTTGGGAACTTGATCTACAGGCAACCTTGCTCCCAACTTAGGAGGTTTCTTCTTCCCAGTGAAGTCCTATTTCTCAACTCAGCTGTTCCTGTGGATTTTTATGACCCAGGAAAAGGAGCAGAGAAACATCATTGCATAGGAAAGAAAGTCTGGGACTACAGAGGCAGAGAGAAGAGTGCCAGATTGGCAGGGGTCAAGGTATGCCGGCAGGCACCAGGTGTTAGGAGAGAAGAGCAAAGATCACATTCCCTTGACTCTTCCCAAGAAGGACTCAGTCCTTGGTTCAAACTTTTTGCCCTCTGAAAATTCACTTCCTTTGTCTTATGCCAGCCTGCATAGAGTACTTTGTTAGGGCAACCCTAGGACCAAATGGAACGGGTTAAATAAAATAGAGCGTGGCCAAAGCATAGAACTAAAGCCGCAACTCCATGTAGAATCACGGAAGAATTTGCACTGATATGCCAAGAGACTCTCATTGGCTGAAAGATATAATTATTACATTATGAATAGCAAAAAGGAAGCCTGTAAATTAATTTCAAAAAAACATGCACCTGGTAATAAAAAGTGTAAGGTAAGAAAGGAAAATAATGAGTTATATGTTGAGGAAGGGCATTTTCTTTTTGGTTTCTATTTTCTTTTCATTATCTTTGTTTCTAAACAGCCTACACAGAAAGAACACTTCTCACTTCCAAAGCAGAAGACAAAGTCTTGCTCAAAAAACACCTTTTTGATTCCAGGAGTCCATCAGATCCTGGGAAGAACACTATCAGAAAGTCAAAGTAAGAGGGGCTGGAGCAATAGCACGGCAGGTAGAGTATTTGCCTTGCAAACGGCTGACTCGGGTTCGATTCCCAGCATCCTATATGGTCCCCTGAGCACTGCCAGGGGTAATTCCTGAGTTCAGAGGCAGGAGTAACCCCTGTACATCGCCAGGTGTGACCCAAAAAGCAAAAAAAAAAAGTGAGAATAACGGGAGCTGAAGTTCTCTGTGGAAACGGAGGCAGGGGATGACGCTTCCTTCGGAGGTCACCATCTGAAGTTGAAGGAGCGTTTTCTCAGAAGAGCGTGGGGCAACACTCCGGTTTCCTCTGGAAACCCAGCTCCGCACAGAACTGTGAGACAACGAAGAGTAAATGTGAACTCAGATGATAAATGATCAAAGCTGTCATGTGGAGACACCAAATCAATCTCGGGGCTATTTTAAGCAACTCAGTTTCCATAGACTAACTCCACAGAACCTCAGGCGCTGCCCTGGGAGGAGACGGGGAGTTATTTAGAAATGTTTTGTTCATTTCTTTTTTCCTTCTTTGCATAAAGTTTTCAAATATTTGAAATCAGAGAGAACAGTCACCTGCCAGGTACCTGTCACCGCCACATTCCACAGCCTCAGAAACGCCACATCCAGTACACACCCCAGCCCCCCTCTCTCCCTGGAGTGTTTTCAAGCAAATTGCAAACTTCATCTTTGGCAAATTCCACTCTGGAACACTTCCTTTTGCAGCTCAGAGGAGAGGCGGCGTGCGTGGATATTTTCTTATATAAGCTCGGGGCCGTTACACATCAAACAGCATTTAGTAGGAGCCATCCTTCAGAACTATGACTTATTGCTAAGTCCATAGTTACATTTCTACAGGGCCTTCTTGGAGCTTGCTGGATCATTAGGCACAGAAAAGGAAGGGCCTTTGGTGAACAAAGGAACTTGTTCTAAATGATCTAGCGTTGGTTTCTTTGGTCATGGCGTTAAGAGGAGGCTGTTTTCGGGATCTCAGAGAAGTCTGTGTTGCTTCCTCCTTCCCGAGCAAGGAGTAGCACAATCAATAGCATCGTTGCAGGACAAGCACGTACGTGGGGGCATCACTTCCCCCAGCAAGAAGCAGATGAATCGGGGGGGGGGGGGGCAGAGCAGTAGGACAGTGGACAGGGTTGCTTCCCTTGGGTTTGGCCAACCCAGGTTGGATCCCTAGCACCACACACAGTCCTCCTAGCCCTGTTAGGGGTGATCCCTCATTGCAGAACCAGGAGTAAGCCTTGAGCACCTCTGGGTGTGGTTCAAAAACAAACAAAAATATCAGGCTCTGCTGTGTCATCTTGGGCATGTTATTGGACCTCTCAGGACTTGGGTTCCTACTCAGCCGAGAACAGAAAAGAATCAGAGCCAAGTTAGGCCTGCAAGAGCCAGAGGTCTTGCTTGCCTCTTTCCATCTCGAGAGAGGACAGAAACTTTAGGACCAGACTGAGGATGACCCCCGTGCCCCTCCCTCCCATCCCCAGGAACGGGATGTGCTGGAGTTTGTGCCAATGAGCTGCTGAATTGGCCAACCGTGCAATCTTGCATCTCAGCCGGTTGCTTCGAGACACCAAAGTGTTTTCCGTTCAGCTGGTGGGAGGGAAATGTGCATGATTCCTGGGAGCCAGATTCATCCTGAGGGAAAGAGAGAGCGAGGAGACTCCTGCAGTGAAGGATGCTTCCTCTGCAGCTAGGGAGTTCCCTGGTCCCTTCAAAGCTCACGGGGGTCTGAGGTCACGCTTGTTCAAGCAGGAGTTCTCAGAAGACTAACGACGTAGTAAGTTTGCTGGCAGAATGGCAGAGAGGGCTAGCGCAGGGCACAGAGTTAGCTGCAAGGGGAGGAGGCCAGGCTGCCCAGGGGACACGGATATGCAAGCAGGCATGCCGTCTCTTGCTGCCTTCAGACCCAGCGTGAAAATAACCCATCTTCGTGACATTCTCCATGACTCAGCCTGGAGTCCCATGGCTTCCCCACTCACCCCCAAAATCTGCCTGCCTCCAGGATGGTGTCAGACGGTTACTCATAAAAATATATATAAATAACGGAAATGACAATACAATGCCGTCTGCCTCTCCATAGATGCAGCAGCCAGGCCCTCACGGTGTGTGAAAATATCAGTTATAACAAACTCTGTCAGGCACATCTTCAGGCCTGTGATCGTCAGCCTGTGGAGCCTGTGGAGCTGCTCCCCACGGTTTCTAGTCTGAAGAGATCTGGAGCCGTGAGATGCTTCGAAAGAGAGCACGTTCACCTCACCCCTGCTACCCTAGAGGGTCGACATTCTTTCCTTCACTGTTGTTCTTGTGACGCTCTTACTGTGCCTACTTTATAAACTAAACTCTGTAAAGTTTAGCACAGCGGGTAAGGCGTTTGCCTTGCACGCGGCCGACCCGGGTTCAATTCCTCCATCCCTCTCGGAGAGCCGGCAAGCTACCGAGAGTCTCCCGCCCGCACGGCAGAGCCTGGCAAGCTACCTGTGGTGTATTCGATATGCCAAAAACAGTAACAACACGTCTCACAATGGAGATGTTCCTGGTGCCCGCTCGAGCAAATCAGTGAACAACGAGATGACAGTGAAAGTTTATAAACTTAACCTTATGGACGCACACGTGCGTAGAGGGGAAAAACACACTATCTCTAGGGTTTGGTATTCTTCGTGGTTTTAGGAGTTCCCTGGGCCATGGAATCTATGCTCTGTCCTGCACACACACATAAATTACTTCAGAACTTGACACCTTAAAACAACAGGGCGTTACCCCATACGTTTTCTCACACACATTTCAGGACCGATGAGTGACTCTAGGTCAGGGTCTTTCATGAGGGGCAGTAAAGCTGTCAGCTGGACCTGTGGGCCTCTGAAGGCTGCCCTCTCGGAAGGGCGTTGGCCAAGATGGCGCCCTCGCATGTCTGCCGAGGGAGCCTCAGCTCTGGGAAGATTAAGACATCCTTAGGACTTCCTCTAAAGGTCTCTCCTCAGGCTGCTCCAGTGTCCCGACAGGGCAGAGGAGTCTCCCAAGTCGAGGGATCCAAGGAAGAACCAGACAGGAGCCGCAACATGCTCCCATGACTCAGCCTCAGAAGCGACACATTCTGGATTTCACCACTCGTTGGCACAGCCCAGTCCTGATGACGGGGGGTTGACAATACACTCTGAGACAGGAACCCAAGGAACAAGGTCCTCGGGGGCCGCCTTGGACTGGCCACACTAGGAGGAAAGCCTAGTCTAACTTTGAGTCTAAGTAGCAATAAACCTAAGTGATAGTCCCATGACCACATGTTTCCACTCTAGAAATCACTTCTTCACCGTCTGGAAGGCGTTTCTTCATCAGCTCCTGGCTTCCCTTGCTGCTGCCGAGACATTGGGCATCTGACTCTTTCGTCTTTCTCTCTCTTCACATTGTCTCTCATCCTAGAACCTTAACAGGACACGTTGGGTCTGGTGTGGACTTATCCCCAGCTGGGCCCTGGGCTTTCAGTCATTCCTTGATGCCCACGTCTCTCACTTTCTCTCTCTCTCTCTCTCTCTCTCTCTCTCTCTATCTATCTATCTATCTATCTATCTATCTCTATCTATCTCTCTCTGCTTTCCTGCTCTTTTTTTATTTTCTTTTTGTCTTAAAGAGTTTTTTCTAGTTTATTTTTCATTTTGTTGCCTTCATCCTTTCTCGGAGATCCTGTCTTCTCACCTTCTGTTGAGCTTTCATGAGCCCGTGATCTTTATTTCAAGGTACTCTAAACACCCCCTTCCCCAGCCCCCCACTTTCAAACAATGAGAGAAACATGAGTCGAATTCCCAGGCATAGGGGAAATACACATTTCTCTCTGTTATGCCTACCAGGCAGGAGTCTGGTGAAGATCAAAGGCTATGGGCCGTGGTTCGGCTGTCTTTTCTGAAGAGTTTTTCTGAATTCCTATGTTCACTGCAGCACTATTTATAATAGTCAAAATCCGGAAACGAAATGGATTTTGTTTCTTCAAGTGTCCAAGAACAGATGACTGGATAAAGAAACAATGGTACACACTCACAATAGAATGCTAGGCCTTAAAGAAAAGATGAAACCATGCAACTTACTGCTACGTAGATAAATATTGAGTGAAGATAGAAGAACAGATACAGAATGCTCTTCCTCATGTGTGGAATATAAAGAAACAAAATAATGAAACAACTGATGCCCAGTGGCAACAGAACTGAGAAGAGGTCTTTAATAGAAAGCATATCACTTTAGAGGGGGTTGATGGACAGAATATAGGACAGGATAGAGGGACACTGGTAGAACGGTGGAGAAAAACTGACACACTGGTGTGGGTCTGATGTTGAAATATTTTGTACCTGAAACCCTGCCATCATCAATATTGCAAATCATGGTGCTTAAATTCAAATCAAAATAAATGCCTTATAAAAAAAGAGAAAAATCTACAGGCTGGGTATCAATATTTTCATCCTCTTAGTAGCACTCGGACTGGAGCGATAGCACAGCGGGTAGGGCGTTTGCCTTACATGCGGCCGACCCAGGTTCGATTCCTCCGTCCCTCTCAGAGAGCCTGGCAAGCTACCGAGAGTATCCCGCCTGCACGGCAGAGCCTGGCAAGCTACCAGGCTTGCAAGCAACCAAGCTACCTGTGGCATATTCGATATGCCAAAAACAGTAACAAGTCTCACAATGGAGACGTGACTGGACGTGACCCTGCTGACTAAGGGTGCTGTCAAATTGATGAACAATGTGACAGCAGTGCTACAGTGCAGTGCTAGTAGCCATCAGGACAGAGAGAGAGAGAGAGAGAGAGAGAGAGAGAGAGAGAGATTTTTTTGCTCCCCAATATCCTTTTCTCTTTTCCACTTCCATTTTCCTGACTTGCCTCTCTCATGGATGGGTGGGAACCTGCAAGCTGATTGGAGCTCCATGCCAGTGGGAGGGGCTTGTTCATGTGGCATCACTTGATTGGCCAGATTACTTCATCTCACTCTTGGTAGGTGTTTTTGCTCTGACTCCTCGGATTCTCTAGTCCTTAAAGGGAGGGCAAATGCTGGTCACTGAGCCAGAGGGAGAATTTAACAGGCTGAGCACGGGCTCTGCATGCAGGAGGCCCAGTTCAATGCCAGCACTTAGTCCGCAGAGCACTCCCCACTGAGGACCAAGTGCTGAGGGGACCTCCATGTCCTGAGCCAGGAGTATTCCTGAGCACTGCAGGGCTCCAAAACAACAACAACAACAACCAAATGCAGTTTTGCAGGGCTCTGGAAGCCAGGTGGGATGCACACCTTCCTGGTGCCCCGCTAGGGTCTGTGTGCTGCCTCCCGCTTTAGCCTCTTGGGATAGCCCCCTCTGCAAATGTGGACAGGGCTGGGGCTGCCTCCCTGGTCTGTGGTAGCCCCGTCTTCACCCCGCTCTCAGGGCATCTGTGGCGGCCAGTGCTTTCATCTTCAGGAGGATCATTAGTCTCAGTCGGGTCGTTTCTTGGCTTGCTCCGCTGCTGACTAAGGGTGCTACTCTCCAGCTGAGCCGCAGTCCTTTTCCATCAACTTGTCAGCTTCCTCCTGGGCTCTCTCTGTCTCCAGGGGAGAGGCAGAGCCCGCCGAGGGGCAGGAAGGGAGGAGCAGGGTCCTGCCGAGGTTCAGCGGTCCAGGATACACAGGACTGTTTAAGAAGGGGAGACTGGCCCCTAGCCTGAACAGAGAGGCACCCCCACATTCGGAGATGCCAGTGGGTCTGCACCTCACTCATCTGCAGGTAGACCACGTGGGACCTCTGCTGCAGGCCCGGGGAGGGGCTCTAGGCCACCTGGACCCAGGACGCTAGTAGGCCTGCACCCCACCTTGCCAATATAGGAAAGCGCTAAACAGCTACCTGGGGGCAGCCTAAACCACCACCACCTCCTACTTAACTCCCACACACCAGGAACAATTCTTATTTATTTATTTATGTATTTATTTATTTATTTACTTTCCTATTGTCATGACTTTATTTACTTATTTATTTTGGCTTTTGGGGCCATACTTGGTGATGCTCAGGGGTGATTCCTGCCTCTGCACTCAGGAATGACTCCTGGTGGTGCTCAGGGAACCATATGGGATGCCAGGGATCGAACATGGGTCGGCCACATGCAAGGCAAACAACCCTACCCACTGTACTATTGTTCCAGCCCCAGGAACAACTTTTATTTTTTTTAATTTATTTTTTTATTGAATCACCATGTGGAAAGTTACAAAGCTTTCAGGTTTAAGTCTCAGTTATACAATGCTCCAACACCCATCCCTTCACCAGTGCACATATCCACCACCAAGAATCACAGTATACCTCCCCCGCACCCCCTATACCCCCCAGCCCCCCCACCCTGCCTATGTAACTGATAAATTTCACTTTACTTTCACTTTACTTTGATTACATTCAATATTTCAACAAAAAGTCACTATTATTGTTTGGAGTTTCTCCCCCCAAAGTCGGACCTGCTGAAAAGGAAGCATTTGATAATTTGCTTTCCATTGCTGAGAATGAAGAGACATGAGGTTGAGTGGCTGCACTATTGGCCGCACGGTTTTGGATTTCTGTATTTTAGTATTTTAGTAACTAAGTCCAGAGAAATTTCTGCCAGAAGTTGCATCGTTGCAAGCTTGTACCTCTCTGCTACTTTATATTCCACATGTGAGTGCAATCTTTCTATGTCTGTCTCTTTCTTTCTGACTCATTTCACACAACATGATACTTTCCATGTTGATCCACTTATATGCAAATTTCATGACTTCATGTTTTCTGACAGCTGCATAGTATTCCATTGTGTAGATGTACCAGAGGTTTTTTAACCAGTCATCTGTTTTGGGGCACTCTGGTTTTTTCCAGGTTGTGGCTATTGTAAACAGTGCTGCAATGAACATAGAAATGCAGGAGTCATTTCTACTATACCTTTTTGCCTCTCCGGGATACATTCCAGAAGTGGTATTGCTGGATCAAATGGGAGTTCAATTTCTAATTTTTTGAGAATCATCCATATTGTTTTCCAAAAAGGCTGAACCAGTCAGCATTCCCACCAGCAGTGAAGTAGAGTCCCTTTCTCCCCACATCCATGCCAACACCAGTTGCTTTTGTTTTGGGAGATGTGGGCCAATCTCTGTGGTGTGAGATGATATCCCACTGTTGTTTTGATCTGCATCTCCCTGATGATTAGTGATGTTGAACATTTTCTCATGTGCCTCTCAGCCATTTGGATTTCTTCTTTGGAAAAGTTTCTGTTCGTTTCATCACCCCATTTTTTTATCGGGTCGGCAGTTTTCTTCTTGTGGAGTTCAACCAGTGCATTGTATATCCTTGATATCAACCCTTTATCAGATGGATACTGTGTAAATATCCTTTCCCATTCTGTATATTATCTTTGTATTTTGGTCACTGTTTCTTTTGAGGTGCAGAAGCTTCTTAGTTTGAGATAGTCCCATTTATTTACCTCTGTTTTCACTTGCTTGCCAGTGGCCACGTGTCATCTTTGAAGATACCATTGGCTTAAATGTCGTGGAGGGTTTTGCCAGCCTTGTCCTCAATGTACCTTAGGGATTCTGGTCTGATGTTAAGGTCTTTAGTCTATTTTGATCTGACTTTTGTACATGGTGATAGGTGGAGGTCTAAGCCCATTTTTTTGCATGTAACTGTCCAGTTTTGCCAGCACCATTTGTTAAACATGCTTTCCTTGCTCCACTTCACATTTCTTGCTCCCTTATCAAAGATTAGATGAGCATATATTTGGTGGGGGGGGGTGTCAGAGTATTCAACCCTGTTCCATAGGTCTGTGGCTCTGCCTTTGTTCCAGTACCACGCTGAGCCCCAGGAACAACTTTTAAAGAAAAGAAATTTAGCTGCCTGGATAAATGGCAACAAAAAGTCCAGGAAGATAATCAACAATATGTGAGCCTTCTGTACTGTCAAAGGTTTCAGAACTGCAATCTTCTCTATGTTTAATGATCTGAGAAAATGAGTAAGACAGAGAATCAATAGGCTTGAAGAGAATCTGATGGAAAAGATGAAAGAATTTATTCAAGTAAAAATGAAGTCTGGAACCAGAGCAATAGTATAGCGGGTAGGGTGTTTGCCCTGTGCACAGCCCACCCAGGTGTGATCCGCACCACGGGGTCCCCCAAGCACCACCAGGAGTAATTCCTGAGTGCAGAGTCAGGTGCAACCTCTGAGCACTGCCTGGTGTAAACCGCCCCCCAAAAATAAAGAAAAAGATGTTAAAAAGTACAGTAGCAAGTAACAGCAACAAAATGGAAGAAATTAAAAATCAGGTCAGTGACCTTGAAGATAAGACACACAATGACATCAACAAAAAAGAGATAATATAAAAGAAACAGGGGAAAATGGAGAGAATGTAAGAGATATATTTGACAATATCAAGAGAAGCACCACAGAATCATAGGAATTTCAGGAGATAAGAGAGGGAAAAGGAAAGAAAAGCCAGTCAAAGAAATAATTGTTGAGACCTTTCCCAGTGTAAGTGGGGACACTTGTGAATCTGATCGAGGAGGCCCAAAGAGAACCCAGTGAAAGAAACCCAAAGAGAACAACACCAGGACACGTTGTAATCCAAATGGAAGGAATCAAAGACAGAGACAAACTCTTAGAGCATCAAGAGAGAATCAAGCATTTAGATACAAGAGGAAAGCAAGACTGACATCAGATCTCTCAAATGAAATTCTATAGGTAAGAACAAATTAATTTATTCAAAGTACTGAGTGAAAAGAGCCTCCCGCCAAGAATCTCCACCATCACTCAGGTTTCACGGAGTGATAAACATGTTCTCGCCCAAGCCTCTGTCGGATCTAAACCAACTTCGCTAGGGGTAGTTACTGGCATCATATAAAAATCAAATATCAAATACAAAAGCAGTCAAAATCCTTATAGATAAATTACAACAAATGTCTTCACGTCAACTATTTCTATCAATGTCAACGAACTGAACTTTTCTATCGAAAGGCAGAGAGTCACTGGAGAGATCAAGAAACAAAATCCAATTTTCTGCGGCTTATAGAGACACACTTACATTCTCACAATAAGCACAGGTTCTGAATAAAAAGTTAAAAAAAAAATAATTGTATAGTCTAATAGTGGTAAACTAAGGGGAAAAATAGTAGAGACAACCATACTTGTACCAGACCAAATAGCATCCCAGCTAAAGAAAGCAATGAGACTCAGATGGATATCACATACAGTTTAAGGGATGAATAGGTTAAGAGAATTTAACTTATCAGTATATACACAGCAAACAATGGGGCAATGAAGGCTATAAAGTACTTACTAATAGACCTGAGGAGATACATTGACAGGAACACAATAGTCATGGGAAACTCTAACACCACCACCACCACCACCACCACTCCCTTTCAATTTTATTTTAAGCATCATAGCTTACAAAACTGTTACCAGTATGGTTTCATATACAAAAATACCAGCACCACGCTGTCCATTAGATTGTCCACCTCTCTCCACCATTGTGCCAGTGCCCTCCACCCCGCTACCCCTGCTCCATTCTCCCCTATAGTGAGCATCCTCCTGGAACCCAGGTCTCAGTTTCTGGCGGTTTTGTGTGTGTGTGTGTGTGTGTGTGTGTGTGCCCCCGTTACCCCCTACCGTGTTTATTTATATCCCACATGTATGAGAGGTCATTCTGTGTCTGTTCCTCCCTTTCTGGCCAACTTCACTCAACTTGATAGTCTCCAGATCCAACCACACACCAACAAGTTGCATGATTTCATTTTTCTCGTACCAAATAGTATTTCATTGTGTGTATGTACCCAAGTTTCTTTCTCTAGTCATCTGTTTTGGGGTGCTTGGACTATTTCCAGAATTTTTCTATTGTGAATCATACTACAATGAATGTAGGGGTAAAACTGTCTTTTCTGGATAGAGATTTGGGACCCTTGGGGTAGATGCCAAGTCGTAGAATTGCTGGGTCATATGGAAGCTCAATTCCTACTTTTTTGATAAGTATACATATTGTTTTCCCAATAGGCTGGGCCAATTGACATACTTACACCGGGTGAATGAAAGTGCCTTTTTCCCCACATCCATGCCAATACTGGTTGCTTCTAATCTTTATGAAGTGTATCAGTCTTATTGGTGTGAAATGATAACTCATTATTGTTTTTATTAGCATTTTTCTTCATGAAAAGTGATGCAACTCTCAGCATTGAACAAATTAACTGGACAGACCATCAATGGGAAATAGTAGACCTAAATGGAGCATTGGAAGAACTGGGGTTAATAGACATGTACTTGATGCTTCACCCAACAAAATCCAATTGCACATTCTTCTCCAGCATTGGTGAAACATTCTCCAGGGACATGCTTGGAAATAACTCAGATGTCCATTAAGTCATAAACATAAAAGTCATATTGTTTCTTTCCAGAACTCAGTGTCACAAAGGCAGAAATTAACTATATAAAAAAAGGTAAGGAGAAGCTAAACATTTGGAACCTAAACAGGATTCTGTTGAACAACAAAGTTTAGGCGTAAAGGAGGAAATCAAGGAAGAAATTAAAAGTCTCATCAAAATGAATTAAGACAAGTGATACAAACCATCAGAAATTATGGAACATAGCAAAAGCAGTACTAAGGGGGCAGTTCATAGCAATACAAGCTTATGCTAGGAGACCAAAATATGCCTACAATTATACCCTAACCTCACAACTTGAGAAAGTAGAAAAATAACAACAAAAGAATCCTAAAATGAACCCTAAAATAAGTAAAATGAAATAAATAATAGAAATTCCAGCAGAAATCAATGATTCACTGTATCACTGTATCATTGTCATCCCGTTGTTCATCGATTTGCTTGAGCGGGTGCCAGTAACATTTCCATTCATCCCTGTCACTTTCAGGGTCAAGGGAATGAGGCCCATTATTGTTACTGTTTTTGGCATATTGAATATGCCATGGATAGCTTGCCAGGCTCTGCCATGCGAGATTCTGCGTCGCTCTCTTCTGGGAGCTTTATTTTATAGTCTCTGGATCTTGGCCCTTCATGAGATTACATGAAGGGCCAAGATCGGTTTTCTCAAGTGGGCACCAGTAACATCTCCATTCATCCTACCCCTGAGATTTAAGCAGCCTCTCTTTACTTGTTCTTCCCAAAGGTGCCGCATTGGAGGCCCTTTCAGGGTAAGGGGAATGAGACCCATCATTGTTACTGTATTTGGCATATCGAATACACCACGGAGAGCTTTCCAGGCACTGCTGTTAGGGCAGGATGCTCTCGGTACCTTGCCAGGTTGTCTAAGAGGGAGAACTAAGCTAGAAGATGTCTCCCGACCGCAAATGTCCCGATCAGAGCAGGCTTGGAGATCTCAGCCCCGGGTCCTGCACACCTGGGTTCCTCTGCTGTTCCTTCATGCGTGAGGCTCATCCAAATGTGTGCAGAGGGGCCTTGAGCATGGTTGTGGCTAGGTTCTGGAGGTCATCGGCTGCCGGGGCTCTGCTCGGGGTGGGGAGGGGAACTCAACCCGCCCCACTCTGAGGAGCCCCGGTGAAGACAGCAAGGTGCAGGGGCAAGAGGAAAGATAAAACATGAATTAACTGGATTCTAGATGAAAGAGGAAAAATTACAACAGATATCTCAAGAACATAAAGTAGCCAGCATAAGACATTACTAAGAACAACTTTATAACACTAAGTTGAAGACTAGAAGAAGTGAATAAATGTTAAGAATGATAAAACCTCCTGAGACTGAATCAGGGGAAAGTAGGAAACCTGAAAAGACAAATCATGAGTAAAGACATTGCAAAAAAAATAATTTAAATCTTCCCAAACATGACTGGAGAGATAGTACAGGGGCAGGGCACTTGCCTTCTACGTGGCCAACCCTGGCACCATATAAAGTCACAGAAGCAAAACCAGGAGTGAGCCCGGAGCACTCCTCGGTGTACCCCAATTCCTGGACCTCCCAAAACAAAAGCGCAGGTCCAGGTTATCTCACTAATTCTACCAAACTTTCAAAGAAGATTTACAACCTATACTCCCCAAGCCTTTCCAAAACATCAAAGAACTAATAATTCTTCCTAACAGCTTCTATTAAGCCAATATTACTCTAACGCCCAAAGCATACAGAGACATTATTTTTTTAATTCCAGAACAATATTCCTGATGAACTAAATCAACAAAATCTCAGCAAGCCAAACCCCAAAATATATCAAAAGTGTCCTATCCCATGATCAAGTGACATTTAGCCCAAAGGTATAAGGATATCATATCAATACAAGAAAAGATAAAAAATTATATGTTGATACCAATAGGTGCAGAGGAAACCTGTGACGAGTTTCAGCATCCATTCATGCTAAAATGAACATCATAAGCATAGAAGGAATGTATCTGAAGATAGTGTTGGTCATATACCACTAGCCTACAGGCAACATGTACTCAATTACAGAAATGCTGAAAGCCTTCCCTCTGAAACCAGGCACAGGGAAGTATGCCCCTTATCTCAACTATTAGTTACTATACTTTTCGGTGTCCTCACCACAGCAATAAAACTGGAAAAGAAAATCAAAGGTATTCAAACTGGAAAAAGATCCCGACTTTAAAGTGACATAATATATTTGCAGATGCTATAATATCCATGAAAAACACTTAAGAGTCCACTGTAAACTCTTAGAGACTATAAACAAATCGAGAAAAAGTATCAGGCTACAAAAACAGTACACAAAGTTATTTTATTTCTTTATTCAAACAATGAACTATAGAAAAAAAGGAACAAAGCTTATAATAGTGTCTAAAAACATCATTTACAATAGTGTCTAAAAACATCAAGTACCTAGAAATCAACTTAACAAGGTGAAAAACTTAGACATTAAAAACTACGGTGCTCTCCGCCCAGATGAGATCCGGAGTGGCCACACACGAAAAGGCTCCTCTGCTCCTAAAAGACTATGATCCCGGAGGCCTACTAACCACTTTTGGCACCCAGCGGCTTCTTACAGAAATGCATCTAGACTGTGAACTGAGGTACAACCCCATGCCGCCCCGGGAAGGGAAAGGTTTTTCTCTCTCAGCCTTTTCTTTAGGTGACTTCTGGCAGAAATCTCTCTGGACTTAATTACTAAAATATCAGAAATCCAAAACTGCGCAGCCGCGATATATATTCTTCATTCTCAGGAATGGAAAACAAACTATCAAATGATGCCTTTTCAGCTGGTTCGATTGTTAGGGGAAAATTCCAAATAATAATAGTGAGTTTTCTTTAAAATATTGAATGCATGCAAAGTATAGAGAGAATAAAGTGAAGATCATTAGCCACACAGGTGGAGGGGTGGGAGGGGGCATGGGGGTGGGAGGGGGGTATACTGGGGTTCTTGGTGGTGGAACATGGGCACTGGTGAAGGGATGGGGGTTTGATTGTTGTATGACTGAGACTTAAACCTGAAAGCTTTGTAACTTTCTTCATGGTGATTCAATAAAAAAAATAAAAATTAAAAAAAAACTACAAGTCACTATATTTAAAGAAATAGATGAGGACATCAGGAAATTAAATAATATTCTATGCTTTGGGATTGGAAGAAGTTAATACTATTAAAGTAGCTTTATGCCCAAAGTATTATACTGATTCAATGTAATCCATCAAAGTAACAAGGAAAGTCTCCCCAACAAATAATTTTTGGATAACTGGACAGCCACATACAAAAAAAAAAAAAAGAAAAGAAACTGTACCTATATCTCAAATCCTTTACAAAAGTTAATTCAAAGCAAGTTAAAGACCTGGAGATTAGACCAGAATCCATCAAATACATTTAGGAAACCATGGCAAAGCTCTCCAGGATCTAGACTACAGAGATGCATTAAAAGATTCGACTCCATTGGTAAAGATAACAAAAACAAATTTTTTTAAATGAGACTTTCACTGTCACTGTCACTGTCATCCCATTGTTCATTGATTTACTCGAGCAGGGCACCAGTAACATCTCCATTCCTCCCAGCCCTGAGATTCTAGCAGCCTCTCCTAACTCGTCTTTCCCAATGGTTGGAGGCTCTTTCAGGGTGAGGGGAATGAGACCTATCGTTACTGGTTTTGGCATACGGAATACGCCATGCTCCATCAAAATATGGTGTGGTAACTATGGAAAATGGGTAGGAAGTATCTTATAATGTGTCGAGTGGCCACGGTCCAGAAAGCAGCCTGGAGTGTGGCAGCGGTTGGGTAGTGGAGGTCGGCTGCCGGGGCTGGGACCCTTGGGAGGGTTCTCACCCGCTCCCCCTCTGTGGTGCCCCTGAGTGAAAACAGCCTGGCTCAGAGTCTGAGACTGTAATAAACTAAATGAGACTATAATAAACTAAAAAGTGTTTGCATGCCAAAGGAAACTTGGTCTATAATAAAGACGCCCTACTGAATGGGAGAAAATATTTCCACCGCACACACCAGATAAAGAGCTGATATCTACACTATAGAAATACTCACAAAAGAATACAATAACTATCAAAAATTGGAGAGAGAGGAGCGGGCACTTCTCTGAAAAGGATAACGGTCAGTAAGCATTAGGAAAGAAAGGTTTTGTTTCTGTAGCCAGGGAAATGTTGAATGACATAGAAAAAAATGAAAACAACCATTATTGGTGGAGATGCGGTAAAAAATGAGCCCTCATTCACTGTTGGTTGGAATGTGGTCTGGTTCAGTCCCTATGGAAAACTATTTGGATACTTCTCCAAAGAGTAAAGCTAGAGATTCCCTATGACCCAGCAGTTCTATTTCTTGACTTCTATTCCAAGAACACAAAATCATCCATTTGTAAAGACATGTGCACACCTGTGTTCACAGCAGTGCTTAGTCTAAAAGCCAGGAGACATAAACAACCCAAATGTCCAATGACAGATAAATGATTTTTTAAAAGCATTGTGGTCTTTACACAGAATGGATTTCTGTGCAGCTCTGAGAAAAGATGGGGCCTTGCAGCTCATTGCAACAGGGATGGAACAAGAGGGTTTCGTGTTTAGTGAAATAAGCCAACGGGAGAGAAGAATAAATACCAGATGATCTCATTCATCTGTGGAATGGGGGCGGGGGACAAGGGGACGGGCATCGTCAAGTGAGGACAAACACTTAGTCTTGGATGGCAAAACTAACATTACCAAGCTGTGGTAGGAGGAATACAATATCGTTTATGGCCAGGGCTGCCTTGATATCATGGCCATTATTAGATGCTGTTAGATGTGGTTACTCTTGCTCCATGTATTATTAATGCACTAACAGAGAAGCACATCCATTACTCTCGCACAAAATTGATGTCATTTAATTAAGCTTTAGATTCCAGAGACACCCATTTCAAAAGACATCTATCTAGCATAGAAATATTGTCTGCTGTGTGACAGAGTCCAGCAGCCAGGTGACAGCTCCAGCATGACACAAACACATCTGGTTTTGTCAAGTGTTCAAAGTACTGCGAACATGACTGGAGTGTACTGCTTAGGAGATCATCGCTCCCATCCAGAATGGGAAGGAAGGGAGGAAGGGAAGAAGGAAGGGAGAAAGGGAGGGAGGGAGGAAGGGAGGAAGGGAAGAAGGGAGGAAGGGAGGGAGAAAGGGAGAGAGAGGGAGGGAGGAAGGGAGGGAGGAAGGAAGGGAGGAAAGGAAGGAGGGAAGGGAGAAAGGAAGGAGGGAAGGGAGAAAGGAAGGAGGGAATGGAGAAAGGAGGGAAGGGAGAAAGGAGAGAGGGAAGGAAGGAGGGAAGGAGGGAAGAAAGGAGAGAGGGAAGAAAGGAGAGAGGGAAGAAAGGAGGGAGGGAGAAAAGAGGGAGGGAAGAGGGGAGGAAGGAAGGAAGGAAGGAAGGAAGGAAGGAAGGAAGGAAGGAAGGAAGGAAGGAAGGAAGGAAGGAAGGGAGGGAGGGAGGGAGGGAGGGAGGGAGGGAGGGAGGGAGGGAGGGAGGGAGGGAGGGAGGGACATGACCTCCCTAAAGTTTTCTTTTCCCCAAGACTCTGGGTTCTCTCCCTGGACTCTTGAGGTGCTCACAAGGCCATGCTGAGTTGAGTGGGTGATGCTTTGAGGGAGAGGGTAGTTTGGCTTCACAATGGGCCAGAGAGGGCCTGGAACCCCTGCCCAGTTGACTTAGAGACTTTCTTACCCTCCCAGGGTCCTCCCTGGCCTCTGGGGGAGCATCTCATGTGCAAATGAATCTCTGTATGTGTTTGCCTTAAAAACCTCGTCCTGTCTGACTTACGGGGACCCCTGCGTTCCATCTGCAGACGCTGCACGGGCGGAGAGCCGCTAGTCAGTGAGCGAGGCCGGAGGGACAAGCCGGCCTGCAGCCAGGAGCAGGGCTCTGCAGCCCAACTGCGGCTCTTTCATTTCCTGGCACCGCAGGACCTGTGACTGGCCACAGCGGCCATTTATATGCCCCATTCTGCGGTCAGTCAGAATTAATCACGAGCTCTGCGTCCATTCACCCACGCTGCATGCATCCTTCCAATTCATTCGCCCATTCATTCATTCATCCACTTCTCCATCCATTCACACACACCCCTGGATTCATCCAGTATCAAGATATTCATCCATTCCCTCGTCCATCCAGTGTCAATATGTCCATCTCTCCCTCTGCTCACTTACTCACTCATCCATGTCTCCAGGCAGACACGCCCGTCTCTGCATCCATCCAATACCAATATATCCACCTCTCCCTCTGCTCATTGATTCATTTATTCATTCATCGATGCCTATCTATGCACCCATCCAGTATCAATATTCCCTCTCCACACACATCCATCCGTCCATTGCTTTTCCCATCATCTATTTATCCACCCAGGTCCACAGATCCATCCTTTTCCCCACCCACCCTTGCATTCGTGTGTGAGCCCAACAAATGTCATTGAGCACGGACTCGGTGCTGGATGCCGAGTTGACCTTTCGAGGGGGTCTTGGGCACAATTAAATGGTGATAGACCGTGGGGAGTGCCAGTGCAGAGCCCAGAGAGCACAGAGGCAGAAACAACGTTGGTGGGCGAGTCTCTAGGCAGAGGAACCCCAAATGCCGGGGTGCAAGGTGACAAAGGTCCTGACATCTGAGACATCCTGAGACCCCACGGTGGGGAGCTGGGCCAGAGCAGGAAGGGTGTGGGGGTCAGGTGCAGGCCCGCACACCGGTCACCCGCTGTGGTTCCTGAACACAGCCACGGTGCAGCCAGCTGCACGGGGGTGGGGGGTGGGGGAGGAGGGTATGGGGACAGAAAGACACGTTGGCACTGGTGGCTCTGTTTTCACTCGGTTTCGTCTGTGAGTAAAGTCACATACTGAGATCCTGGGGCCGCAATGCAGAGTTGGGGGCGAGGACTGGGAGACATTAGTCACCCCTCCCACACATACACACACGCACGCACGCACACACACGCACACACACACATGCACACACACAATGCTGGCGCAAAGAAAAAGATCCGAGTGTGTGGAGCTGCTGGCCACAGTCCGTCGGGACTGAGAAGCCCCTTCCTTAGAGGTGACTCCAGGGCTGGGGGGCAGGTGGCCTGGGTGGCCAGTGGGAGCCGTGAAAGTCACCTGAAGGAGAGAATCTGTTTCTCTCCGGAACAAAGTCCTGAGCAGAGGGAGCAGTGGTGGGACCCCCTGGGCAGGGGGAGCAGCGGTGGGACCTCCTGGGCAGGGGGAGCAGCGGTGGGAACCCCTGGGCAGGGGGAGCAGCAGTGGGACTCCCTGGGCAGGGGGAGCAGGGGTGGGACCCCCTGGGCAGAGGGAGCAGGGGTGGGACCCCCTGGGCAGGGGGAACAGCGGTGGGACCTCTGGGTAGGGGGAGCAGGGGTGGGACCCCCTGGGCAGAGGGAGCAGGGGTGGGACCCCCTGGGCAGGGGGAGCAGGGGTGGGACCCCCTGGGCAGAGGGCCCAGGGGGAGCAGGGGTGGGACCCCCTGGGCAGAGGGAGCAGGGGTGGGACCCCCTGGGCAGGGGGAACAGCGGTGGGACCTCTGGGTAGGGGGAGCAGGGGTGGGACCCCCTGGGCAGGGGGAACAGTGGTGGGACCCCCTGGGCACAGGGGAGCAGGGGTGGGACCCCCTGGGCAGAGGGGAGCAGGGGTGGGACCCCCTGGGCAGGGGGAGCAGCGGTGGGACCCCCTGGGCAGGGGGAGCAGGGGTGGGACCCCCTGGGCAGGGGGAGCAGGGGTGGGACCCCCTGGGCAGGGGGAGCAGGGGTGGGACCCCCTGGCAGGGGGAGCAGGGTGGGACCCCCTGTGCAGGGGGGCAGCGGTGGGACCCACAAGCCAGCACCCCAGGACAGCAGTCAAGGAGCTTCGAAGCTTCTGCTACCTCCCGCCTAGAGCACAGATCACAGGAATAGAGTGGCCCGGGTGGGGGCTGGGTGTTTCGGGAGAGGCCCCCTCCCTCCCTCCCCGCTGTTAGTCTGGGGGTGGCCGGTGGGACGGCTCAGCCCCCCCCCCGGGGAGTCACAGCCGAGGAGCCCCTGCTCTGCCTTTCACCCCGGGAGCTCTCACAATCCCCTGAAATGAACGGCGCGTCTCGTACGCCGGTTCAGTTAACTCCTGGGGCTTAGTGCCATCCGCGCCCCATGGAAGCCGGCGGCAGCCCCGAGGCCCCCCTGACACCTGCTTTATCTTCTGGACCAGGAGCCACGTCTGCTCGGCCGCTCCCGGGGAGGGGTGCGGGGGTGGGGGGGGGGGAGGGCAGCTGCGTCTGTTTCTCTGGACTCTGACCCCGCAGGCAGACCCGGGGCTCCTGGAGCCGCCTGAGCTGCATCTGGGTGAGCCGCGGACCCCACCTGGCTCCGCCCTTCCCCAGGGCAGCACCGCCAGGCCTGATCTGGGGTCATCTGCCCACGGGCTCCCCCAGGTCGCTGAGGTCCTGCCCCGGGTCCCCCTCTGCCCTGCTCCCCTCCCTCGGCGGGGCGCCCCGTCCCTAGAATTCTCCAGAAGCCCCACTCTAGACCCACGGCCAGCTCTGCCCTTCGGTGTCGCGTCCTGACCGTGGGGCACGGTGGGGCCTTTGGCGGGGAGACCCCTGGCCCCTGGAGATGTGGCGCCTGCAGGGAGCGACCCTCCCCCCAGCCCCCCGTGCTCCCCACGAGGGCGTCTGACTCCACCCCACCCAGCGACTCTGCCGGACTCTGCCGGCTCCCTCGGCCCCTGTCCCCTGCATTCCTGCCTCTGTCTTCCCTTTTTGGGGGCCACACCCCGACACTCAGGGGCTCTTCCCTGCGGTCTGGGGTCAGGACTGGCCCCTGGCGGTACTCGGGTGGGCGGGGCGGGGAGCTGGGCTTGGGCCTACACTGGCTGGGCCTCTGCACTAGTCCTCAGGCCCTGTTCATCTGAGGGTCCCCAGCAGTGCTCAGGAGGTCCAAGGGAGTCTCAGGCCTTGGGGGCTGGAGGTGCCCGGGCCGGCCCAGCGGTGCTCAAGAGACTGTGCGTTACGGGGTCCGACCGGGTCAGCGTCAGGCAGGGCGAGAGCCTCCATCCCTGTCACATCTCTCCTCCGGCCCCATCCTGCTGGGCCTCTGTCCCCGCAGTGTCTGTCTCTCCACAGCCCTGTGCGCCCTCACCCCACCCAGCGCGGCACTCCGGGCCTCCCTGTCTCTCCTTGTCTCTCTCTGTCCCTCTGTCTCTCTCTGTCTCTGTTTCTGTATCTCTCTCTCTGTTTCTGTCTCTCTCTGTTTCTGTCTCTCTCTGTCCCTCTGTCTCTGTCTCTCTCTCTGTTTCTGTCTCTCTCTCTGTTTCTGTCTCTCTTTGTCCCTCTGTCTCTGTCTCTCTCTCTGTTTCTGTCTCTCTGTCCCTCTGTCTCTGGCTCTCTCTCTTCTGTCTCTCTCTGTCCCTCTGTCTCTCTCTGGCTCTGTCTCTCTCTCTCTCTGTTTCTGTCTCTCTGTGTTTCTGTCTCTCTCTTCTGTCTCTCTCTGTCCCTCTGTCTCTCTCTGTCTCTCTCTCTCTGTTTCTGTCTCTCTGTCCCTCTGTCTCTGTCTCTCTCTCTGTTTCTGTCTTTCTCTGTTTCTGTCTCTCTCTGGCTCTGTCTCTCTCTGTCCCTCTGTCTCTCTCAGTCTCTCTCTCTCTGTTTCTGTCTCTCTCTGTCCCTCCGTCTCTCTCTGTCTCTCTGTTTCTGTGTGTGTCTCTCTGTTTCTGTCTCTCTCTGTTTCTGTCTCTCCCTGGCTCTCTCTCTGTTTCTGTCTCTCTGTGTTTCTGTCTCTCTCTGTTTCTGTCTCTCTGTCCCTCTGTCTCTGTCTCTCTCTCTGTTTCTGTCTCTCTCTGGCTCTGTCTCTCTCTGTCTCTCTCTCTGTTTCTGTCTCTCTCTGTTTCTGTCTCTCCCTGGCTCTCTCTCTCTCTCTCTCTGTCCCTTCAGCTCCTCCTGCCGTGCAACCACCGAGCGTGGGTGGAGTGAGGCAGGCGGGCCGAGGTCCTGCTGGGGGGCAGTGGGGACCCCAGCCCAGGCTGAGATCAACCAGCTGGCACCTGGGGGGCCGAGGACCTCCAGGCGGCCCCGAGGAGGCGGGGAAGGGCGCGTGGCACCGAGAGGGGCAGCGTGTGCAGGCGCTGACAGCCCGTCCCCGGGGCTCGGCTCTCACCCAGGATCCGGGCGCTGGACCCACCCCACAGGTCGGACTTGGGACTGGGGGCGACACGGAGGACTCCCCGCGCCCAGGCGGGGGTCTGTGGCGGCCAGTGGGCTCAGCCCTGGTCCTGCTGCAGGAGGACCCTGCGCCCCCCCCCCCCCTGTGTCCGCTCCTGGCACCGCCCCCACTGGCTCCTTCCCCTGCGGAGACGAGTCTCATCCTGCATCCGATGCAGTGACCCACATAGCGACCCCCAGCATCCCCGCGCCAGGGAAGCGCCAGAGCCCCCAGCCTGTGCCTCGGGCCAAGGCTCCAAGGAGAGAGACAGAGACAGAGACACAGAGAGAGACAGAGACAGAGAGAGACAGAGACAGAGAGACAGAGACAAAGAGACAGAGACAAAGAGACAGAGACATGGAGAGATAGACAGAGGGACAGAGAGATACACACAGAAACAGAGAGACAGAGAGAGACAGAAACAGAGAGACAGAGACAGAGGGACAGAGAGAGACAGAAACAGAGAGAGACACACTCAGAAACAAAGAGACAGAGAGAGATAGAGAGAGACAGAGTTGACCCCCACTTGGACCCTGGATTGTGGTGCTCATGGGGCATCTCCAGGCCCGAGGGCAGCTCCAGGTAGCCGGTGCTCAGTGGACCACACAGTCCCTCAGCTGGACCCTGCCATGGCAGGAGCTGAAGAAAAACACGGGCCGGGCAGGAGGGGGACCAGACAAGAGCACCCCAGCCCTGGCCTGGTGGACGGTCCCCTCATGGAACCCTCAGAGCACCCCGGCTGCCGTCCCCCAGCTCGAGAAGAGACAGCTGGGGCGTGGACCCCCAGCAGGAGCACTGACCCCAGGGCCCTGGGCTCAGAGTTAGGGTGTTGGACGCTATTCCCCTTGGCAGGGACATTCCAGGACAAGGGATACAGCGACTCGAGCCCAGACCTCACCAGGGCTTGGACTAGAAGACTTTGGTCTCATGCCCTCGAGGAGCCCGACCAGCCCCCCGGTGGCCACTGTGGGGGACAGACCCCCGCAGGGCACCGTGAGAAGAGGAACTCTGGAGCTGACCAGGGGACCCAGCGCCGTCTGCAAGAAGGTCCCCAGCACCCCAAGAGCCAAGGGGAGCCGGGGTGCAGAGGAGGGACCCAGATGGACAACGCCTCCAAAGGCAGCTCCGGAGGCCACGGGAGGTGACGTCCCAGGAGGCGGACTGGCGTTACGGCACGAGCTATTGCCACGTAAGAGCCCTTGGGCTCCCATCCGCCCTCTGCAGGCTTCGGGCGAGTTCGCGCTATGAAGCCTGAGCACCAGCGCCCTGGGCTCCCGAGGAGAGAAGCCCAAGCTGCCAACCTGTGCCAGAGCAAGGGGCACAGCCACGCGCCGTGGGCGACTCAGCTCTCGGAGCCGATGTCTGGTCGGTGGCTCCAGAGCTGGGTCCCTGCACAGCCAGAGTCTGGAAGGAGACGCCCCCTGGTGACACGGGACTTCTCCGGGGGAGGACTGGATGGTCAGGGGGAGGCAAGATGGGCGGTGGGGCGGGAGCAAGCGGGAACTGACATTTCTATATACCATGTGTGTGTGAGTGTGTGTGTGTGTGTGTATTTGTGTGTGTGTTTGTGGGAGGGTACATGTTTGTGTGTGTGAGTGTGTGTGTGTGTGTGTGTCGCTTTCAGCAAAAATAAAATCAGGCACTTGTTAAACAATTCAATATAAATACATAAGAAAAAAATGTTTTTTGGCTTTTGGGGTCACACCCAGCGATGTTCAGGGGTTGTTTCTGGCTCTGCACTCGGGAATCCCTCCTGGTGGCGCTCAGGGGACCATATGGGATGCCGGGGATCGAACCCGGGTCGGCCACGTACAAGGCAAGCATCCTACCCGCTGGACTATCGCCCCGGCCCCTCATAAGAAAAATTTAGCAGGGAAAATCTGCCTTGTAGAAAATAAAAATATGGACGGCAGCTCTCTTTGGCTGACTAATTCATTCATTCACTCAGTCTTGCTCACTGAAGGCCTCTGAGACAGGCTCTGTGCGGGCGCTGGAGCTGGAGAGATGAAAGACAGAACTCTGCCTCCAAAGAACGCAGAAGCCGCTGAGAAGTCAGTAGCACAAGCAGAATGTCAGTCCAGGAGGTGAGAAGCACCCCAGGGCCAGCGGTACCACAGCGAGTGCATCAGACAGCTGGCCTACAAGTGTCATGCAATTTTTGCCAAGAGGGGAACATTTAGGTGGGGCACTGCAGGATGAATAGGAGCCTGACTAGGATTTAGGACGAGTGTTCCTAGCAGAGGGAACGGCATGAGCAAACACAGCCCCCCAGCAGAGCTGCCGTCCTTCTCTGGCGGGCAGAGCCCCACCCTCCCATCTTCTGGTCTTCTTTCTTCTCCTGGAGCCTGCGCATTGCATGGCCATGTCCACAGCACCTGACTGTCCTCCCAGCACATAATCGCCCTCCTCCTGTTACTTGTCCGGATAAGGACCAGCGGCCAGTGTGGGGGGCTCCCTCCTACCTCGCTGCATTCCCGAGCTCATCGTGAAGATCAAGTGGGATTTGGCCTGGGAAGCGTTTTTATAAACTCAAACATTTATCACCGCGTTTCCCGGCTTGCTTCTAAAAGCTCAGCAAGTGGGTTACACAGAAAAATGGAATGTCAAAGGCGGCTCTGAGGTGGAGGGGAAGGAGGGAGGGAGGGAAGGGGAGAAGATGGGAGAGACTCAGCTCTGCCCCTCTCCTCTCCCTCGGCTGGTCAACCAATCAGGCGGGTCCTCTCGGCTCGTCCCCCTCCTGGAAGCCGAGGCTGCGAGGAGAGGGGCCACGATGGGACGGGGAGGAGATGACCTCATCTCAGCCATGGGTCACGAGGACATTTGTCCTGTCCAGACAGTCTATGATAGAGCCAGACAAGGGCTGAGCTATGAAATCAACAGATTGGACATATTTTCCTATTAGACTTGGCTGTTTTCCATTTCGAAAAAATACCTTGGCAAGAAATCCAGCTCTTGGAAGATTTTATACCCTTTTCTACCCTCCAGAGGAGAGTGTCCGTCATCCCCTTGGGGAGGTGTCTGGGCAGGGACGTCTCAGTTCTTAGCCTGGCTGGCCAGGGTTGTCTGAGATGCAAGGGAAGGGCTGCTCGGACCATCCGAGCCTTTAGCTTTACTGGGGGCGGCGGGGCCGGATGGGGGGAGGTCAGAGCTGATGGGGGAACCCAGCGGGGTGAGCTGCAAGGGGTGGGTTTAGTCTGGAAGGAGGGGCAGGAGTAGCTATAGGTGGGAAGGGGGCGGGAACCCCAGCTCAGCCCTGTGTGGGTTTCTGTCCTGACTCTAGGAGCATTAAGGAGCTCATACAAGCTCCAGATGGCACGGTGTCCCGGGCAGAAAATACCGCTGCTCTGTGATGAGATTGTCGTCCTGGAGTGTCCCTGTCCCACACGTACATCATCATCATCATCATCATCATCATCATCATCATCATCATCATCATCATCCCGTTGATCGTCAAATTTCTCTAGTGGTCTCAGTAACGTCTCCATTCATCCTAGCCCTGAGATTTTAGAAGCCTCTCTTTACTCGTCCTTCCCAGCGATGCCGCATTGGAGGCTCTTTCAGGGTCAGGGGAACGAGACCCAGCTTGCTACTGGTTTTTACATATGAATACACCATAGGGAGTTTGCAAGGCTCTCCCATGGGGGCAGGAAACTCCTGGTAGTTTGCCAGGTTGTCCCAGAGGGAGAAGTAGGCTATAAGATGTCTTCTGGGAGCTTGTTTTTAAGTCTCTGCATGTTGGCCATTGGTGGGATTACACGGCACTGGGGGCAGTCCCTGGGTGTGACCTCCTAGCTACTGGGAAATGGGAAACCTGGGCAGAGGAGGCCCAGTCCCGATCCGAGCAGGCTTGGAGGTCTCAGCCCCGGGTCTCACACACCTGGGTTCCTCTGCCGGTACCTTCATGTGTGAGACTCATCCGAACGCGTGGAGAGGGGCCTTGAGCATGGCTGTGGCTAGGCTCTGAAGGTCTAACGCACGTACAGCATAGCCCTAAGAAACCCGGCTTGATCACTGCCAAGAAGGAAACCAGAATGCGGTTTAGGGGGAAATCTAAGGTGGGCTAGAAGCTTGGCCTCTGAATTCAGCCTAAGGTACGGGGAGCAACATGGATGGAAGGATACTGGGGTCCAGGGTCACAGGCTAAGGGGTCTGGAGGGTGGGTACAGACAGGAAATAAGAGAGGAAGGATGTCCATCGCAGCACTATACACAACACCCAGAATCTGGAAACAGCCTCAGTGTCCAAGAACAGACAAGCGGATAAAGAAACTATGATCCATCTGCGCAATGAAACACGGGGTAGCCTCCGGGAAAAATGAAGTCATGAAATTTGCTCATCCGTGGATGGACATGGAGAGTAGCATGTTGGGTAAAATGAGTCAGAGGGAGAGGAACAGACATAGAATGGCTCTTTATTTGTGGGATACAAGAACAAGACCAGGAGGACTGGTCCACAACTGGAAGCTTGCCACCAGTGGGGGAGGGGAGGGGGAGAGGCAGTTAGCACAGAGAAGGGACCACGGTGGCAATGACAGTTGGAGAGGATCACTCTGGGGAAGAACTGAGTGCTGAAAGGAGGTAAAGGGACATGCATGATAACCTTTCTGTGCCTGTATTGTGAACCATAATGCCCAAAAGAAGAGAGAGAGAGAGAGAGAGAAGAAAAGTGTCTTCCATAGAGGCAGGCTGGGGACAGGGTGGCAGGAGGGAAACTGAGGACATTGGTGGTGGAAAATGTGGTGGATTTTCCTGGTGAAGGTTAAGGTGAAGGGACAGTGTTGGAATATTATATGGCTGAAACCCAGTCATGAACAACTTTTTTAAAATTATTGAATCATAGTGAGATACAGAGTTAAAGAGTTTCATGAACAACTTTATAACTATGTATCTCACCATGATCCAAGTTTAAGCTACTGAGAGTATCCCGCCCGCACGGCAGAGCCTGTCAAGCTCCCCGTGGCGTATTCGATATGCCAAAAACAGTAACAACAAGTCTTGTAATAGAGGCGTTACTGGTGCCCGCTTGAGCAAATCGATGAGCAACAGGATGACAGTGATAGAGTGATGCATAAAAAAAGATAAATTAAGGGGCTGGGGTGATAGCACAGCAGGTAGGGAATTTGCCTTGTACGAGGCCGACCTAGGTTCGATTCTCAGCATCCCATAGGGTCCCCCGAGCACCGCCAGGACTAATTCCTGTATGCGGAGCCAGGAGTAACCCCTGTGCATTGCCGGGTGTGACCCACAAAGCAATAAATAAATAAATAAATAAATAAATATACTTCAAAATCCTTTAAATAATAATAAATAAATGGAAAAAGGATGGGCAGTGAAGAAGGTGTGGTGGCTCCAAAGAACCAAAATAGGGCTCTGGGGAAATAGGGCCCTGGGGGTGGGCTGGTCTCTGAGAGAAGCAGAGAAAAGGGGGTTGGGGGTCCCCCAGGAGAGCTTCCTGAGACCCTGAAGTGCTGGCTGGGGCGGGGGCGGCAGGGGGGCTGCCTCACTGACACGCAAGCGGGCTCGGGAAGGAACGCCTCCCCCAGGAAGTGCCCACTAAGGGAGCAACTCCCCCGCTCCACTCCCGGCCCCTCATCTGAGCCCGCACACGATCAGAACTTGAGGTTTGTCCCTGTGTTGGCTGCAGCGCGATTCACAACAGATCCAGAAACGCCCGAGGGTCCCACTCAGGTGCACGGATGAAGAGCCCACGGCCCAGCTACACCATGGAGACGAGGTCACACGGTTTGCCACAACGTGGATGTGGAAAGTGTAGTGCTGGGTGGGGCCAGTGGGAAGGAGAGGGACAGACACAGGACGCAGGGAGATCTCCCTCAGGCGTGGGATGCGAAGGAGCACAGTAGGGCGACAACCAGTGGCCAGAGGAGACGGGGCCCGAGAACGCGTCTGCAGAACTGAGCTCTCCAGGGGTGGGGCGGGGAGGGGACACAAACCCTGAGCCAGTGGTGGAGGGCGTGGGGTCGCTACGTGGACCCTATAGCAAACAGGACTCGCCATGACTCGAATAAATGTTCTTTCCACCTCAATTTTCCAGTCCCTCCTGGCCATGCCCGTCGTCGTGCCCGTTTCTGTGTAGTTCCCAGTCGCTGGGAACCCCAATTCCTTCCTCTTCTCTGGTGTGGTACACCTCCCACCCCGGGCAAGGGGTTCTCGGGGACCACTTCAGCCCTCTCCCCTCCTCCCCTCCAGCCAGCCCTAGACCCCCGAGTCAGACATTCTTTTCTTTCTTTTCTTTTTTTTTTTCTTTTTGGGTCATACCGGCAATGCTCAGGGGTTACTCCTGGCTCTTCACTCAGGAATTACTCCTAGCAGCGTTCAGGGGACCCTACGGGATGCTGGGAATCGAACCCGGGTCGGCCACGTGCAAGGCAAACGCCCTCCCCTCTGTGCCATCGCTCCAGCCCCCAAGTCAGACATTCTTGTCCCAAACTCTGCCTTGGTGCCCACTGCCCGGCGTGAGAGGAGGGAAAGGGCAGCAGCATGGCCGGTCCAGGCGCTGCAGGAGACCAGGAGGGGCTCAGGCCCCCTGCCCCAGGCAGGCCGGGCTGGTCCCGCCTCAGTGAAAGTCCAGGGCCCCAGTGGGGCTGGAGATGCAGAATGAGCGGCCGCCCCTCCTGGTACCCCGCGGTGCTGTCTCCCCCTCTGCCCCCTTCCGGAAAGGCGCTGCCAGAAAGCTGTATCTCGGCTTTCTGGTCACCAAGCGCTGTCTGTTCCCTGCGGGGTGCGGGTGGGGCGTGCTTTGTCCTACTCCTCGCTGCTCCGCCCCCTGCTCATGCTCCGCCCCCTGCCCATGCTCCGCCCCCTACTCATGCTCTCGCCTCTGAGCCCACCCACTCACCCACCCTTCCACGGGAACGCTGGTTCCCCACCCGCTCTTCTCCAGAATTGTCCGCGAGTGGCCCATCCGCTCACCATCTTTCCATCATCATCCTTCGCCCAGCCATCAGTCTAGGACTCCTGGCCTCGTGTCTCGTCTCGGGGCTTTGTTTGTTTATGGGTCACACCTGGCTCTTCTCAGGGCTTATTCCTGGTTCTGTACCGAGAGATCACTCCTGGGGGGCTCCCACACAGTGCTGGGGATCCGACCCGGGTTGGCCACACGCAAGGCACGTGCCCTCCCCGCTGTGTTCTGCGCAGCCGCCCGGCCCCAGGCTTCCGCTGTTAAAGCTGCTGTCCACACCCTGCTGTCCAGTCTCTGGCCAGCCTGCCCGGCCACTCACCCGCCCGCCCTCGCATCCAGCCTCCCACCCGTCCACTCTTCCCACCTGTGCATGCTGGCACACCTGTCTACCCCCTGCCTAGGGCCTCCCTGGGGAGTCCTTTGCCCAGCCCTGGGGAAACAGGTAAACAAGACGCTGTCACTGTCACTGTCACTGTCACTGTCGTCCCATTGCTCATCGATTTGCTCATGTGGGCACCAATAATGTCTCCATCTTGAGATTTGTTACTGTTTTCGGCAAGACACAGTTCTGAAGAAGCTTAAGACTAGCAAGGGGGAGAAAAGAAAAGTTTGTTTTGCTTTTGTTTTTGGTTTTGGGGTCACACCCGGTGATAAACAGGGGTTACTCCTGGCTCTGCACTCAGGAATTGCCCCTGGCGGTGCTCAGGGAACCATATGGGATGCTGGGAATCGAACCCAGGTCTCAGCCGCGTACAAGGCAAATGCCTACCTGTTGTGCTATCACTCCTGTCCCCAAGTTTGCTTTTTTTTTTTTTTTTAACCTCTGTGGCTAAGAGCATGAATTTATATGCCTGGGGAAAAAAACCAGCCCTGGTGTATCAACTTCACTGCTGAGTCTTTTAACACTGACAAACGCCTCCACTGCCTTGTGCCTCCTTCCCCCTTGGCAAACAGCACCTTCCCCGTGAGTAATCGGGCAATTAACGGAGCTATTCATGTAGAGTGCGTAGTCTGAATCCCGGTGCCTGTTAGGAGACCAGTGATATTATTTACACTGTCATTGCCATGGTCATTATCATCCACGCCCTCTATATGAATGATGAGATTTGGTTACCTCAGCCCTGAGTGATTAATTCCTACGCTCGCGGAGTATCTATCGAGTCACGGCGCAGCCTGTGCTAGCCCCGTGTGCTAGAGGAGTTTAGGACCTTGGTGCAGAGTCCGAGCACACACACTTGAACAGGCTCCTCGGTGACCCCGGCCGCCAGCATCAGCACAGTAGTGGCGACAGCGACATTTACCCGGCGCCTCTGCTGGGCCTTCTCCGAAGCCTGTTCTATCTGCGAGCTCGTCTCACGTTCCCCCTGAGGTGCGTCCTAGGTGTGTCCCCCACGTCACAGAGGAGAGAGCCAGGCCGAGGCGGGCCGGTGCTGGCTCCCAGGACGCAGAGGCGGAGGGTGGAAGAGCCAGGATTTGAACCCCGTTCAGTGAAAGGGAGCTTGGGCAGAAGCGCAGGGGAGAAGCCGCTTACGGACGAGCAGATGGAGGAAGGCAGGAGACACATCACATCACACAGGCAGCCCCTCACACACCCCTTCCTCTCCCTGGACCCCCTCCCGGGGCCTCGGTCACCCTCCCTAAGGCTCAGCCAAGGCCTCGGAGCCCAGCAACAGCGGGCCCAGGAATCTGCATTTCCACCACCTACTTCCTCGTGACTCCAGGCCCCTCATAGCCCTACTGGGGTCTCCTCTCCCCTCTCTGGAGAGGGTACTCGCCTCCTGCATGTCATGTGAAGGGGACTGGGCCCACAGCACCACTGTGGGTCCGGACAAAGGCCTGGGAGGGTGGGGGGTGGGGGCTGCTGGGCCCCAGATACTGAGGGTCCCTGAGGTACCTGAGGGCTGCCCGGAGCTCCTGGGCAGGTGAGGAGCGTCTGAGGATTCCCTCAGGGTTTGGGGTCAGCCCTCGATCCTTTCACCATGACCTCTGACCTTCGGCTTTCAACCCTACAGATCCATTGAAACGTAGGGACTAAAGCGATAGCACAGCGGCTAGGGCCTTTGCCTTGCACACGGCCCACCCGGGTTCGAGTCCCAGCATCCCTTATGGTCCCCTGAGCACCGCCAGGAGTAATTCCTGAGTGCAGAGCCAGGAGTAACCCCTGTGCATCACTGGGTGACCCAAAAAGCAAAAAAGAAAGAAAGAAAGAAAGAAAGAAAGAAAGAAAGAAAGAAAGAAAGAAAGAAAGAAAGAAAGAAAGAAAGAAAGAAAGAAAGAAAGGAAGGAAGGAAGGAAGGAAGGAAGGAAGGAAGGAGAGAAAGAAAGAAAGAAAGAAAGAAAGAAAGAAAGAAAGAAAGAAAGAAAGAAAGAAAGAAAGAAAGAAAGAAAGAAAGAAAGAAAGAAAGAAAGAAAGAAAGAAAAGAGAGAGAGAGAGAGAGAGAGACAGAAATACCCTTTCTCACAGGAAAAGTGCCCAGTCGTGGGTACCTTCTTCCAGGATCATGAATTGAATAGGGCGGGGGAGGGGGGATCAGGACTGCTGGGACCGGGGTGGGGGTGTCACGTGGTGTCTGTCTGTGCCCCCCCCATGGTTCCTAGGGGGGCTTTCCTGCCTCTCCCTGGTTTCCTCTTGGGTTTATGTCTCTTGGGGGTTTCCCAGTGGTCCCCAGGGCCCTGAGGCTGTGGCTTGTCCCCGCAGCGCTGAGGCCCAGGGCACACTGGGGCGCCTGGAGGTGCCCGGGCGGGGCCCCTCTCGTGCCGGGCACAGGCCGGGCTCCGGGCTCTCCCGCCGGCGGCTGTTTCTCATGCACAGGCTGCTGCTGCCACTGAGTGACAAGGTCACCCTCCGGGGGCCGCGGGGAGGGACAGGAGCGGGGGTCACGCGAACAGCCGAGAACTGGGACTCGGGGCCTGTCACCTGTCAGTGGGAGTGAGTGGCAGTGGCCGCCCTGTGGCCTGCTCAGCCAGCATGTGGATGGAGAGGCGGCCCCGCCAGGCACGGCAGCACTCGGCAGCTCCCTGACCCCACGGCCCCCGTCACAGCGTTCTGACGGCGCGTCCGCCGGGCCCCACAGGGCTGTCTCGGGACCAAGAGACTGATGACTCCCGGCCTGGCTGGCGGGCACGGGGACCCCGAGCCCTGGGTCTAGCCTGCCTAGGGATCCTGCTGGGGGCACCCCTGGGTGGTCTCACCCACCTGTGTCCAGAGCCCTCACATGCTGAGTATCCTCCTGGGGACTGGGGGGGTCTCCCCAGGGCCCCCGACAGGAAGGGGCAGTCACAGCGGGCACGGCGGCGGCTCTGCACTGTCCAGGTCAGAGAGGCTGCGGGGTGGGTCCTGCTGAGTTCCACAGGGGGCCTCTGCCCTGGGTGCCCCCTCCCCTGCAGCTCCTGGGGGCTTGCTGGCCATCCTGGTGCCCTCTGCTGGGACAAGTACCACCGGAGTCTCGAAAGGCTCCGCCCCCAGTGGCTGCATGCCCACGTCTGAAGGCCTAGACATGGGGGGGGGGGGGGCGTCGCTCCTGCAGTGGGGCCCCAGGTCAGCCAGCAACATCCGCACGCACCCCATTCCCTAGTAGGGTCCTAGAGCGGTGCTTCTAAACACCTACTGTCTGGGGCCAAAGAGGCAGGACAGCGGGAAGGGCGTTTGCCTTGCAGGTGGCTGGTCCAGGTTCCGTCCCCGGCATCCCATTCCGTCCCGAGCCCCGCGGGAGTCATCTCCGAGTGCAGAGCCAGGAGTGAAGAGTGGGCCCTGAGCACTGCCAGGTGTGCACCCCCAGCCCCCCCAAAAACAAAAAGCTGAAAATTGCTGTCTTTAGAGTCAGGACCCCAAGAGAGGGTCTTGGGCGGGAAATACCAGTTAGTCCATGAAAGAGGGGCTCTGGGTGCCGTGATGAGGTGACAGTCCCCACAGAGCTGAGGGTGACTGACCACCCACCCGCCCATCCACTCATCTGTCCTTCCTCCCTCCCATCCATCCACCCTTCTGTCCACCACCATACACCCATCTGTCCTTCCCCCCTTCCTTCTGTCTTCCAACCACCTATCCATCCATCATCCCTTCCGTCTATCCATCATCCATACGCCCCCCCACACACACATACATATATATCACCCACTCACTCATCGATCCATTCATACATACACATACCCACCCACCCACCCATCCATCCACCTATCCACCCATCCACCCACCCACCAACCTTCCTATCCTTCCATCTACCCATCCATTCATACATATATATCACCCACCCACTTATCCATTCATCCATTCATACATATATATCACCCACCCACTTATCCATTCATTCATTCATACATATACACATCAACCCATCCATCTATCCATCCGCCTACCCATCCATCTATCCATTCATCTACCCACCCTTCTATCCATTCATCCACTCACCTATCCATCCATCCATCCATCCATCCACCCATCCACCCACCCACCCATCCTCCTATCCATCCACCCGCCCACCAACCTTCCTATCCTTCCACCTACCCATCCATTCATACATATATACCATCCACCCTCTTATCCATTCATTTATACATATACACATCCACCCATCCATCTATCCGTCTGCCCACCCATCCATCTATCCATTCATCTACCCACCCACCCTCCTATCCATTCATCCACTCACCTATCCATCCATCCACCCACCCACCCATCCTCCTATCTATCCATCCACCCACCCATGCATACCTGTATATCACCCCCCACTTATCCATTCATTCACATATACATACACACACACACCCATCCATCTACCCATTCGCCCACCCACCATCCATCCACCTATCCATTCACCCACCCGCCCGCCCATCCTCCTCTCCACCCACCCACACACCCTCCTATCCATCCATCCACCCACCCATGCATGCACCCACCCACCCACTGGTCCCTCCACCCTCCTTTAATGAACTGTTTTCTGAACACCCAGGATGTGCCGGGCGGCCGCAGAGCTCGGTGGGGCAGACACAAAACTGAGTGGCCCCTTCTCCTGCGATTGTCCCAGACGGCGGCAGGCCAGCAAGCCCAGCCCAGTCCACGGCGGGGCACTGGTGGGCGCGCGGAGAACAGCTTGCCCCGAACCGGCGTGCCACTCCCGAGGGGAGCCCCGCTGACGAGAAGGCTAGTTGGGGAGCAGAGAAGAAGGGGGCACCTCCAGGAGGGCCGGGAGGAGCAGGGTTTGGGGGAGGGCGTGGGGGCCCGGACGCCTCCACTCCTCCCCTCTGAGCTCCGGGAGCCAGGGACGGGATGGAAGCGACTTGGAGAGGGCCCCCGGTGCAGATGGCCGAGATGAGTAATCCCCGCTCTTGGGCCTCCATCACGCAGCCGCGCCCGCAGTGCTCGGGCTATATTTAGAGCCACGCTCAAGCTCTGGTCTGCACCTGCCCCCCCCCAAGTCCTCCAGACGGGGGTCCTGCCCCCGCTGCCACATCTTCATCCCTGGCTCCGCTGTGGGCTCAGAAATGTCAACAACAGCCAAGTTGGTTGTGCCCCCGCGGCCGTGTGCCAGGGGTCCGTGCAGACCCCCCTCCCTGGGCATCCCCCTGAGCTGCGCACAGCCCCGCCTGCTCCGGGCGGATTCTGTGATGAATAAACCTTTGATCCAAACACCCAGCGTGGAGCAGCAGCCTGCAGAGGGGCGGTGGGCAGAGTCCCCGCCCAGCTGAAGGCCCCCAGTCACACCCACACCCCGCAGCTGCCGCCACGCCAACGGCCAGCTCCACCGCTTCACGACTCAGCCCTGCAAGGGACGCCGCCGAACGGCAAAAATCCCAGGGACGTGGGTTTTGAGACTGAGAACTCTGGAGTCTTCTGGGAGTGGTCCCACCCGCTGGACTTCCGGGAGCCCCCGAAGCCACGCCCACCGCCCCATCCCTGCCGTGTGCACACCTTGGCCCGTCCCACAGAGCCCGGAGTCTCTGGGTTGTGTAACACCCCTCAGTTGCACAACGCTGACATCCCAAGAGGGCACGCCGGAGGAGACGGGCAGGTCACATAGACGCCAACCAGCTAAGCTCAGGAAGCCAAGACAGCAACAGAGAAGGCCCCGCTAGCAAGAAGGAGCTTGGCACGCCCTCCCACCCGCACCCAGTGGGGCCCTGGGGACATGGAGCAACGTCACAGATTTTCTTCTAGTGAAGTATTTTCGGTAATCCCGGTAGCCATCGAGTTGTAACAAGCAATAGACAATAAATAACGTTGTGTCTGCGAAGAGGGCGGGCTTAGGGGGTGACTGGGAAAATGGGGACAACGGCGGAGGCAAGGTCACTCTGTGGGGGGGACCGGCTTTCGAACACGGACCCCTGTGACGGCTGTGCTAGGACGACTTGGTAAACCACGGCGTTTAACTTCAAGGGGGAGATTCGTAAATAAGATTCAAAGACAAGACAAGGGAGAGAGGAACCGTCCAAGGGTTCCTACTGCACTCGCCTGGCCGATGGCCAACCCCAGTAAGACCCCTGGTACCACGTGTGGGCCCCACTGCAAATCCCAGCCAGTCACTCCTGAGCACAGAGTCAGGAGTAGCCTCTGAGCACTGCTGGGTGAGCCCCAAGGTTGAAAAAAATGCCCGGTGCAACCCCTCAGCCTCCTGGTTCTACCCCCAAGAGCCCCTGCCTGTTCCCCAGTGCTGGGCGGATGGTGCCCAGGAAGGCGGAGTGGGGGGACGAGGGACGTGGCAGGAGCCCTGGGATCTGCTCCGGGCAGGTGGCACCCGGGAGGGCACTCAGGGGACACGGAGGGGGCTGTCGGGAGCCCCGAGGGAGGCGGGGGCTGGGGGTAGGCAGGCCGGGAAGGGGGCTCGGAGCTGGGGGCTGCCGCCTCTCTCCCGCCCTGGGGCTGCATCTGAGCCCTCAGTCCTGCCTCGCGCCCACACTTCCTCCCGAGTCTCCTACTCACCCCTGCAGACTCGCCTCGGCAGGCCTGGAAGGAGAGAAGCCCCTGCAGACCCCCCACCACGGCCGCTGCCCCCTGCCCTGGGCTGAGCTCCTCGAGGGACTGAACACAGGAGGTCGAATGGGCCCCGCCCTGCAGACGCTGGTTAATCGGAGCTCTCGAGGCCTGACCCCCAGACACCCCAGGGCAGGGCTGTGAGTAGGGTGGGAGATATCCTCCCCAGCTCAGCCTGGGTCACACACACACACACACACACGCACACGCATGCACACACCTACATACATGCAAACATACACGCACACACAAGCACACACATGCATATACACGCATGCATGCACACACTTGCACGCACACACACGTGCACACATGCACAAACACACATGCATGCACACATGCACACACTTGCACGCGCACACACGTGCACACATGCACAGGCACACATGCACAAACTACACATGCATACGCATGCACACATGTATGCACACACATAACACACGCATGCACACACGCACATACACGTGGGCTGGATATGGAGGAATTCTCAGTGGCGGCAGGTCAGCCCGGGCTCGGAGACACGGGAAAATGAGAATTATTGTTTTGGGCGATGTGGGAGCATTCAGAGCTCCCAGGAGGGCTGGAGTAACCGTTACAGCGGGTCGAGCACTTGCCTCGCATGCGTCTAACCTGGGTTCAATCCCTGCTCTCCACAGGGCCCCCTGAGCACCCAGGAAGGACCCTGAGCAGGAAACCGGGAGTAACTCGGAGCACTGCTGGCATGGACCAAAAGCAAAAAAAATAATAATAATAAAGAAAACTAAACTCTGACCAGAGTCAGTGGGGCAGCTACGGGAGAACAGGGGTCCTCAGACCTGCAGAGCCAGGCCTGGCCACTGGAGGGCACTGCTGCCGACTGGGGGAAAAAGTGAGGTCTCACAACAGCCAACCAGAAACAACAGCCATCAGCAACAGCCCATCACACAACAGGCACAAACCAACTTGGGCCAGTGGACCCTAAGCCCAGTGAGAGGACAGCAGACCAGAACCCTGCTCTGTGTTAAGATTTCTATGAAACCCTCTCTATCCCTGAAGGCCAATTGGTGCCTCCTCCTCCAGACAGTCTTCCTGGACGCCTCTGACGCCAGGACGGACACATCCTCCACCTAATTCCTGGGGCCTGTAAATACCAGGGTTGGAACCTCCTCTGACCACAATGTCGCCTCCCTCGTCAGACCCCAGTCTAACTCCGGGCAGAATTGTGTGTGATTCGGTGTAGACGAGGCCAGCTTTGCCTGAAGCTGGGACGTGGCCAGCTGCTCCTCAGAGAACATCTCACTGACTCCCCCCCATAGCCAAACCCTCTGACCCTGATGTTGGGGAGCTATAGGGACCCCTTCGCAGCCCAGGTCTGGCCATCGGGCACAGGGCACAAGCCGCAGAGAGGGACTGATAATGCATGGGGGGCGGGGGGGGGGGCAGGAAGGGACGCAGACTCAGCTCTGCCCCCAGGTGGCCGTCAGGGGCTTGGAGCAGGTGGCACTGAATCCGGGCCCCAGAGTCTTCGGGCCCAGAAGGGGCTGGGGGCCAGGGAAACTGACCGGCCCGACTGGACTCCAGGGGGCGCTGAGCTCTGCGGCTGGGGCGGCCGCCACATGCTCTCCCTCCTCGTGGCCGCGAGTCCTGCTTCTCTGGGCTGCCGGAAATGGGGGGATGGGGGGGCTGAGCAGAGCCTGGCACACCCCCCCCACCCTTGGACCGACCCGTGTCCCTGGGCTCGCGGTGTTAGAGTGCCGAGTCGGCTGGCCAGCCCTCGAGGACAGAGGACAGAGCCGACATTCGCATCGCGAGGTTTATTGCTCCAGTGAGCTGGGGTCCAAGCGTCCGCCCCACACAGCGGGCTTGCACAAGGACCCGAGTTCACTAGGTTCAGCGAGTTCTTCTACTTGCATCTGGCCAGTCAGCATCACTCAGCACATTCCTGTCACCTACAGAGCAGCACTGTCGCACGGTCGTCCCGTTGCTCATCGATTTGCTCGAGCGGGCACCAGGAACGTCTCCATTGTGAGACTTGTTGTTACCGTTTTTGGCATATCTAATACGCCACGGGGAGCTTGCCAGGCTCTGCCGTGCAGGTGAGATACTCTTAGTAGCTTGCCGGGCTCTCCGAGAGGGTCGGAGGAATCGAACCCGAGTCGGCCGCGTGCAAGGCAAACGCCCTACCCGCTGTGCTATCGCTCCAGTCCCTGCAGAGTACACATGCATTGTTGTTGGTTTGGCCTGCAACATCCAGCCCACTTCCTGATAGCTGCATTCCAGAGACGACTTAGTCTTACTCGGGGATGCGATCCTTGACAAAGCATCGGTTTTCCTGCCTTTCTTGTTCCTGGGAGAGGCCTGAGTCACTCAGACCCTGTCATGGCAGTTCTCTGGCTAAGTGGGACCCAACAGCATGACCGGGGGCGGGGGTGGTGGGCAGGCCCCGGAGGTCTGGGGGAGCTCGTGGGGACTGACCGGGAGCCGCAGCCAGGGCAGGATTGGGGGGGGGGCGTGGTCAGGCCCCTCGGCCCTAAAGGACGCCTCTCAGCACCTCAGTGTACTCTGGGACCCCCCAAGACCCCTCCGCAGGGGAGTCCTCACAGGTTGGGTCCCTTTTGCTCTGGGGTGGTGCAGGGTCACCCCTGGGGCCTGGGGCGCTGGAGGGGGGTCCTCTGAGAGAGAAGCCCGGGTGACCACATAGAGGTCCCAGGCCCACTGAGCAGCTGGGGCCAGCCCTGGTGGGGGTGGAGACTCACCCCTCCCTGCTCAGGGCGTCTCTGGGAGATGCCAAAGCCCCAGGCCCAGGGTCTGGTCTCGGCCCCAGCCAGGACCCAGGGTCACCGAGGGCCATTCCCGGGGCCTCTGGGCACTTCTGCCCTGGGCTGCAGGGGCTGGTGGGAAGGTCGGGGTGGGGGGCGGGGAGCGGGGACAGGACTGTGGGACAGAAGCCAGCCCAGAGGAGGACAGGACTTTGGGGACACGGACACGGAGAGCCTCAGCCCCGCCACCAGGGCCAAGGTCCTGGGTCCCGGCCAGTGGGGGCCTCCCCCACTCCCACGCCAGGTGCACGGGGTACTGGGGGGGGGAGGGGGAAGGCCCTCGGGGCAGTCCCCGAGTCCTCACCCTGACTGGCCATCCCCAGCCTCAGTTTCCCCCAGCCGACCCACGCAGAAGGCAGGGACCAGGCCGGGCTCGGACTTTTCATGAAAAGTGTCGAAGGGGGGGGGGGGGCTCAGTGTCCCCTGCAGCCCCGAGGGGCTCATTTGCATTCTTGGGGTGAAGAGGCTGCCGGCTTCATGCTCAGACACACCTCAGCCGCGGAGGCCGGGTTTATTTTGGAGAAGAGGCTCCCGGAAGGCTGGCGAGCCCCTCCCGAGGCAATCAGCCCCCCACTGGCGGGAGCTGCTCGGGCGGGGCGCTAATGAGCCCCTCGCCCCGGGGGCTGGCGCGGGCCTGTGGGGGAATGTCTCCTCCTTAAATGTAAATAAGTCATTTCCAGAGCCCGCTCTGCTCGCAGCAGGCGGCTGCTAAAACGTTTGAAGTGGGCCCTGGGCCACTGCCCGCTTTGTGAAGCGTTATTAGCAAACGCAGCTTGATTTTCCTCGCCTGCCTTCACGGGGCTGGGGGCTGCTCTGCCCGGGCACCTCCCTTGCACACCTCTGGGGGCGGCGAGCTCACCCCTCCGCCAGGCCCGCACTCTCACGGACACCCCCCCCAAAAAAGGTGATTTTTCCTTAAAAACCTGGGGTGAAACTCCCCATGTCTGACACTGTGGGGCCCGGAGCCCTGCCCTGGCCTGGCCCCTTCCCCTGCTGTGCCCAAGCCAGGGCTTGGGGGCCAGGAGCAACATCCTTCCCCCCAGCCCTCCCTTCCTCCACCTCCCCCACTCTCCCTCTGACAGACCTTCTGACGTAGGGAAACCGCCCGCTCCTGCCATGCCCAGAACGGGACCCCCAGGACTCTCCCCTCCAGCACGCGGAGCTTTTCCTGCCAGTCAGCCCCGGACGAGATGCTGACACCCCCCTGGCCCTAGAGAACCAACATGGGGGCCCAGCAGGGGTTTACCCGGCTCTGGTCAGGGTTACTCCTGGCTCTGTGCTCAGGGATCACTCCTAACTTTGTGCTCTGGGTCACTCCTGGCTCTGTGCTCAGGGATCACTTCTTGTTCTGTGCTCAGGGTCACTCCTGGCTCTGTGCTCAGGGATCACCCCTGGCAGGGCTCGAGGGACCTTAGGGGATACCAGGGATCGAACCCAGGTTGGCCACGTGCAAGGCAAGCGGCCTTCCTGTTGTCTGACGGCCCCGGCCCCCTCTGCTTCACCGGGCAGCAGTCGCAGTTACTCACAATGCCCCCCCCGCCTGCCCAAGGTTCTCAGCACAGAGGGACACCCCAAATCTTTGCCTGGTAAGACAGACACCGGCCCCCCCTTTCCAGACAAACGCCTCCTGTCTCCTAACGGTCCGTGTCTCCCGATTCTCTGCCTGTGTTCTCTGCCTGTGTTCCATGTTCTCCGCCTGTGTTCCATGTTCTCTGCCTGTGTTCCATGTTCTCTGCCTGTGTTCCATGTTCTCCGCCTGTGTTCCATGTTCTCTGCCTGTGTTCCATGTTCTCTGCCTGTGTTCTATGTTCTCTGCCTGTGTTCTATGTTCTCTGCCCCGTGTTCCGTGTTCTCTGCCTCTCGTTCCGGGGGCGCTTCTCTTAGCCCGAGAAGCTAACGGGACCACCCAGAGCGGGGTCCCCCTGCGGACTTCACCCGCCGCTGCCTCTTTGCTGTCTTTCTCCTCAAGAGATCCAGCTCTCAGTGGCGCTACCTCAGCGATGGCCCTGGCCATGCTGGGCCGTGTCCCTCGACCCCAGAGGTCACTCGGGCTTGCTTGGTGCGAGGATTGTGGCCCGGCGCGGTATCGACAGTGGACGGGCCCGGTGGTGGCGGGGCCTGCGTCCTCGCCCCCTCTCACCCGGGCCCGACCCGTGCCGCAGGGCTCAGCAGTGCAGGAGCTGGGGCGGGCGCACACGTCTCTGGCTCCTCCGTCAGATGCAGAAGGTCTCCCGACGCTGGACAGACAACCCAGCAACGTCAGACAGACAGACAGACAGACAGAGACGAGGAAGGAGCCTCAAGGCCGAGGTATCGACAGCAGACAGTGCCCGGCCTGCGGTCGGTCCTGGATTCCCAGCAGCGCCGGGAGTGATCCCCGAGTGTGGAGTCAGGAAGGAGCCCTGAGCACTGCTGGGTGTAGCCCAAAAACGCCCCCCAGAGGAAAGAAACCACTTTCCTACCTGGATCCTTCCTGAGCACCCGGAAGAGGTTCGACAGGACTGAATTAGCACGGCCAGCTCGAGGCAGGGGGGCCAGACAGAAGCCAAACACCCAACACAGGGAGAGGAGCGGGGTGGGGGGGGTGGGACCCAGCAATTATAAAGTCCAATGAGGAGTGGGGGCTGGAGCGATAGCACAGCGGGTAGGGCGTTTGCCTTGCACGCAGCCGACCCAGGTTCGATTCCCAGCATCCCATATGGTCCCCTGAGCACCGCCAGGAGTAATTCCTGAGTGCAGAGCCAGAAGTAGCCCCTGTGCATCGCCGGGTGTGACCCAAAAAGCAAAAAAAAAAAGTCCAATGAGGAAAATAGAGGCAGAACACTTCAAGGTTTGGACCTCAGAGGGGTCTTTATGATCTGATGCCACCGGCAAAGGCAGCATAATCAAAAATAAACACACGGGACCCTATCAAAGAGCTTCTGCATGGCCAGGGAGACGGGTTCAAGGTGAGAGACAGCTGACTGGTGGGAAACATACTTGCATTCAACACTCCAGGTGAAGGTCTGAGATCCACGATATAGAAAGTTCTCACAGAGATCAACAACAACAACAACAAATTCTTGGGACAAGTTTTTTTTTCCTTCTTTATTTTTTCTTTTTGGGTCACACCCGACAATGCACAGGGGTTACTCCTGGCTCTGCACTCAGGAG